>NW_023397461.1:162500-215000 GCF_011125445.2 Fundulus heteroclitus | reverse complement strand
AGTTTCCCTTTAATACTTTGGACACGTTTTTATTTCTGGTCTGTATTTAGTCATTTCTTTATCCTAGCAGTAACTGATATTATCCGGTGTTTTTACCGTATTCTCTGACTGGTATTTTTAAGGCTGCATAACATGTCTAAGAATCAGGAAAGTCATAACGCAGCTTTCTAATTGCTCTTTTATTTTGGAAGACCAGGCTATTCCTGGTTCCTGGACAGAACTGGTCTGTCTGGAAGGTAAATAAAGCACTGAAGGATCAGGAAGTCTACATTTATCATTATATTTTACACATGCGGCCTATTTCTGTCCACGTGGGTTAAAAACGTTGAATCCAGCACGTCATATGACCTACATGTTGTACCACAGCTTTACCCCCGACTGAATTACACGTTAAATTGTCTTTTGTAGCGTTTATCCGTCCATTTAGAGCGCAGCATTTTGAATATTGAAGAAAATGTATGAAACGTTCCCTACGTTTGTTTAAGCCCATATCCAACACAATTCTAGGAGGTTTATACGTGTATAAACAGAACCAGGATAATAAATGAGCAAAGAAAAAATCAGCGTTAGGCCCCCAAGTCAAGGATTCTGGGGATAAGTAACACAAAATTATTAGAAACCAGAAGCGTGACACAACATGCTCAAACATAGAATCCTATCATGTGTCTGATCAACAATCTTCACTGAAAATTGTTTTTAAGGAAAAGGCCACATCTCCAGGGGCTTTTAGGAATCATGGCCAACGCGGTTATGCTGAAGCCAAGTAAAGAACTATTGTTTCATCAGCAGAGCAGCCGCGCCGTCTTAGTTTGATCACTTTTACCCAGACAGCTAGAAAACTGCTGAGGTTCCTTTAGAAAACCAGAGCGTGTCGACTTCAGAAACAACGGCTGCTGGTGCGTTTAATGCAGTGGGACATTATGCAACTAGTCTCATTATGAGTGTGATGGGTTTCCACGTATTATTCTGTTTTCTGCTGAGTAGATCGTGTTTTATGCGCAGTACAAAATAACATCTGTTCAGTTATTTCATCGTTCTGTCAGACTGGTTATCCACAAGGATTCAGACCATTTTGACCTGTAAAAAGAAACATTTACTGAGTTAGTTTCAAACAGAAGCCCCATATGTAGGTTCTATAACCCTGGTATAAAAAATCCACCTGAAGGTTTTCAGGAAGAACTGAGAGAAAGTCGGGTTCTCTCCGCTTTAAGCCTGTTTGCTGCTGCGCTGACCCCAGAACTGAGGATTTGTTCAGGCGTGATATAAAGAGGTGAGGAGGAAACCATGATGTAGCTCTGTGTGTGTGTGTGTGTGTGTGTGTGTGTGTGTGTGTGTGTGTGTGTGTGTGTGTGTGTGTGTGTGTGTGTGTGTGTGTGTGTGTGTGTGTGTGTGTGTGGGGGGGGGGGGGGGGTTACCTGCTGGCACAGTAGAAGGAGATCAGTTTGAAAATGTCGTCAAAAACCAGGGAGGAACCCTCCAGGTGAAGAACTGGGAACAGGATGATGTGGCCGTTAGCACCTTTATCTCTGCATTGTGATGATTAATATTAATGATAATGATTAATGATTAATATTAACGGTTATTGAGACACGTACAGGATTGGTGCTGTTTGACCGCCACGCTGCGTACGGACGGGGCTCCCAGCTCATCCGGCACTCGCACTGAAATCATGGTGACCTTGTCTTCTGCACCGTGAGCCAGGAACGTCTGCAAACATCACCAGAAGGTCAAGGTTGATGCATTGGCCAGAAAACATGGAGTTAACATGGATGCAAAGCGCAGAGAAAGAGTTAAACACTGACTCCTGCAGCCTGCTTCTCCAGCAGACACGTGATGCGCTCCTGGCTCAGTCCCCTGGGCTGCCACACTGAAGCACTGCCAAGCAGCTTCTCCATGGAGCTGAGCCGCCCTGGAGGGGCGCTGGACACAGATGGAGGTGAAAAGGAGGGGGTCGGGTCAGAGGAGACGCAGGATTCTGCTGTAGATTGTGAGACCACCGTGGGAGAAAGAGGAGGAGGAAGAGAGGGAGGAAGAGCGTTAGGGGGGAGAGAAGGAGGAGGTGCAGGAGCAGGAAGGAGGGATGCAGGGAGCGTTGGTGGCAGAGGAGGTCTGGAGGGCAGCTGGGAGGCCTTCATCATTGCAGGTGGAGGTCTGGGCCGACATGGCCTGGCTGGAGGCTGAGAAGGTAGTGAAGAAGAGGAGGACGAAGAAGAGATGAGCGCTCCTGTTGGAGGGCCTGTGTGGCTGGAAAGAAGAAGAAAGACAGGATGACATCATTAACTTCACACATGGCGTTACGACAGGAAGTCACGGCATGAGTGATCAGCAGCACAGCAGCACAGCAATGGTTGCCTCCGAAGCGCCGCCTCAGCAACGCCACCCTGCATCAACGCCACCCTGCAGCAACGCCACCCTGCATCAACGCCACCCTGCATCAACGCCATCCTGCAGCAACGCCACCCTGCAGCAACGCCATCCTGCAGCAACGCCATCCTGCAGCAACGCCACCCTGCAGCAACGCCACCCTGCAGCAACGCCACCCTGCAGCAACGCCACCCTGCAGCAACGCCACTCTGCAGCAACGCCACCCTGCATCAACGCCACCCTGCATCAACGCCACCCTGTAGCAACGCCACCCTGCATCAACGCCACCCTGCATCAACGCCACCCTGCATCAACGCCACCCTGCATCAACGCCACTCTGCAGCAACGCCACCCTGCATCAACGCCACCCTGCATCAACGCCACCCTGCAGCAACGCCACCCTGCAGCAACGCCACCCTGCAGCAACGCCACCCTGCAGCAACGCCACTCTGCAGCAACGCCACCCTGCAGCAACGCCACTCTGCAGCAACGCCACTCTGCAGCAACATGACCTCACAGCCAGGAAACTGCTGCTTAAAATACTACAGGCTGTATTTTCATCAAGAACTTCACTTCAATGCGAGGTTCTGCTGCTGCGGAGGAGCTTCAGAGGAGGACTGTGCAGCCACCAGTGCAGAGCTTGGCCCAGAACTGGCAGCAGATCTCCATCTTCACTCAAAGAGAAGATTTTTGGACAAGAAAGGCGATAGAGGAGCGTCTCCTGATCAGTGGCGGTTCTCTAACAGCAGGGGAGAGATCCGCCATGTTGCCGTGATCCACAGATGGAGCCATTTGGTAAGAAAACCCAAAACAATAAAAACCTCGTGCAACTTTTCAGGTACGCTAACATCTAGTGATGGTCAGCCGAGAGTCGATCTACTCTGGTGATTCAAGTCAGAAATAAAAACCTGAGACTAGAAGACGTGACGCTGGAAACAGCCCAGTCTCACCGAGAAAGCTGTGATGTCCACGTTGGTCCACAGGGAGAAACGTAGAACCGTCACAATCTGGCTCCTCAGTACGTTTCACTCCTTTATTCATTTCTAATGTGTCCTGTCTGGCAATGTAGCTTTAAGAATTGTCTTAATGCCAAAAACAGATTTTACTTTCACCAGTGGAGCCTTACTGCTTTCACCATGGTGCTGCTTGGTTTATATATACAAGAAGCTTTATTAGAGTTTATTCTGGGACTATTTCATGTTCTAAGGACCCAGAAACAGGTAGAAGAGGGAAAAAACAGAAAAAATGCTAAAAGGGAGAAAAGATGAAAGAGAAAGAGGAGAGGAAAGGTAGAGAGCGATATAACATCCTCTGAGTCTGCTTCTACACCTGCAGAGAGAGATATAAAGAACAGCAGAACCAGCTGATAAAGAATTACAGGAACAACAAACACCTTGATACCATCACTGAAGAATATACAGGGTTAATTAATACGACATGTAGAAAGTGACAGCTGAAGATAATAACAGGATTAATTAATACAACATGTAGAAAGTGTCAGCTGGAGATAACAGGATTAGTTAATACGACATGTAGAAAGTGACAGCTGGAGATAATAACAGGATTAATTAATACGACATGTAGAAAGTGACAGCTGGAGATAATAACAGGATTAATTAATACGACATGTAGAAAGTGACAGCTGAAGTTAATAACAGGATTAATTAATACGACATGTAGAAAGTGACAGCAGAAGATAACAGATTTAATTAATATGACATGTAGAAAGTGACAGCTGAAGATAACAGATTTAATTAATACGACATGTAGAAAGTGACAGCAAAAGATAACAGATTTAATTAATATGACATGTAGAAAGTGACAGCTGAAGGTAATAACAGGATTAATTAATACGACATGTAGAAAGTGACAGCTGAAGGTAATAACAGGATTAATTAATATGACATGTAGAAAGTGACAGCTGAAGATAATAACAGGATTAATTAATACTACATGTAGAAAGTGACAGCTGAAGGTAATAACAGGATTAATTAATACATGTAGAAAGTGACAGCAGAAGGTAATAACATGATTAATTAATACGACATGTAGAAAGTGACAGCTGAAGGTAATAACAGGATTAATTAATACGATATGTAGAAAGTGACAGCTGAAGGTAATAACAGAAATAATAAAACAACATGTAGAAAGTGACAGCTGAAGATAATAACAGGATTAATTAATATGACATGTAGAAAGTGACAGCTGAAGGTAATAACATGATTAATTAATACGACATGTAGAAAGTGACAGCTGAAGGTAATAACAGGATTAATTAATACGACATGTAGAAAGTGACAGCAGAAGATAACAGATTTAATTAATACGACATGTAGAAAGTGACAGCTGAAGGTAATAACATGATTAATTAATACGACATGTAGAAAGTGACAGCTGAAGATAATAACAGGATTAATTAATATGACATGTAGAAAGTGACAGCTGAAGATAATAACAGGATTAATTAATACGACATGTAGAAAGTGACAGCTGAAGATAATACCAGGATTAATTAATACGACATGTAGAAAGTGACAGCTGAAGGTAATAACAGGATTAATTAATATGACATGTAGAAAGTGACAGCTGAAGATAATAACAGGATTAATTAATACGACATGTAGAAAGTGACAGCTGAAGGTAATAACAGGATTAATTAATACGACATGTAGAAAGTGACAGCTGAAGGTAATAACAGGATTAATTAATACGACATGTAGAAAGTGACAGCTGAAGGTAATAACAGGATTAATTAATACGACATGTAGAAAGTGACAGCTGAAGGTAATAACAGGATTAGTTAATACAACATGTAGAAAGTGACAGCTGAAGGTAATAACAGGATTAATTAATACGACATGTAGAAAGTGACAGCTGAAGGTAATAACAGGATTAAATAATACGACATGTAGAAAGTGACAGCTGAAGGTAATAACAGATTTAATTAATATGACATGTAGAAAGTGACAGCTGAAGGTAATAACAGGATTAATTAATAGGACATGTAGAAAGTGACAGCTGAAGGTAATAACAGGATTAATTAATACGACATGTAGAAAGTGACAGCTGAAGGTAATAACAGGATTAGTTAATACGACATGTAAAAAGTGACAGCTGAAGGTAATAACAGGATTAAATAATACGACATGTAGAAAGTGACAGCTGAAGGTAATAACAGGATTAAATAATACGACATGTAGAAAGTGACAGCTGAAGGTAATAACAGGAATAATTAATACATGTAGAAAGTGACAGCTGGAGATAATAACAGGATTAATTAATACGACATGTAGAAAGTGACAGCTGAAGGTAATAACAGGGGGTTTTCTGGATAGAAGTGAGTCTCTAAGCACCTGGATCCACCTGCAGGTTTCAGACCTTCCTTTTATTTGGCTTTAGAACGGGTCAGGTGACTATCAAGTTCCCCCCCAGTGAAGAAAAGAACATGGCTGCCATACTTTATATAGAAAATTCAACATTTATAGAAACATTTATATGCATTTCAATGACATTTCTAGAGGGAAGTGTGGATGATATTCTCCTTATCTTTGTTCAGGATATAGAGACAATATTTCAGCCAAAAAAAAACAAGAAGTAGAAGTGAAACTTATTAAGGAGGCAAATTGTGACGACATTAGGTTTCCCCTTGTGGCCCACGTGGCTGTTACAGGTTTTTCAGTGAGAGTGGGCAGACCGTGACATTTCACAGGAACTTCTGCTCTTAGGCAGGTCTCCATCTGCTTTCTGTTACAGAAGATCCCTGTGAGGCTGACCTGCTCTGCAGCATCTCTGTTAGAGCCGCTGCAGGCTGTGTGCAGTGCTCAGTGGCTTTAACACCAGATCCAGACAGGAAGCAACACCTACTGTATGTAGGCTGTGAGTAACAACAGAAAGAACAACAGCTCCTTTTACAGGTTCTAGGACCTGTTGAACCAGCAGTGAAACAGTCAGGATGGACTCAGCTCTGCTCTCCTGCTGGTGTCTTCACATCTCCAGACACCAGGCAGAGCCTCACAGGAAGGAGGAAAAAGGAAACTGCTCAGCTACTGTGGCAGATAAGGCAGACCAGAGGATGGTTATTTGGAGCCTTTAGGGAACATTTACCTTCAGAGCAGCAAAAGCTGTTTCCAGCTCAGCTTCAGATGTAACAAACTCAGGAACCACAGGCTGCCCACAGACTTGATCTCACATGTTAAAATTAGCGGTGAACTCATTTCGGACTATAGGTGTGAGAAACGAGTCTGCAGGGCTGCTTTTCTCTCACCATTAAACTTTATTTTCAATCTCTGCAGCATTAAACCATAAAATATAGGGTTAGGTTAATGTTAGGGTGACTCCCTGACTAACTGCAGCTAGCATCTTCTCCATGGAGTCCCAGAGAGCTCCAGTCCCCCGGCTCCTGCTGGGGGATCCCAGGGCGTCTATGGAGGGGGTCTGACCTGGAGGACATGCCTGGAAAACCTCCAGAGGTGGGTGTTCAGATGAAGCCGCTCAGCTGACACCTTTAGAAGTGGAGGATAAGCACCACCCTACGCAGCACCACCCTACGCAGCACCGCCCTACGCAGCACCACCGTACGCAGCACCACCCTACGCAGCACCACCGTACGCAGCACCACCCTACACAGCACCACCCTACGCAGCACCACCGTACGCAGCATCACCGTACGCAGCACCACCCTACGCAGCACCGCCCTACGTAGCACCACCCTACACAGCACCACCCTACGCAGCATTACCCTACGCAGCACCACCCTACGCAGCACTACCGTACGCAGCACCACCCTACACAGCACCACCCTATGAAGCACCACCGTACGCAGCACCACCCTACATAGCACCACCCTATGAAGCACCACCGTACGCAGCACCACCCTACATAGCAACACCGTACGTAGCACCACCCTACGCAGCTCCACCCTACGCAGCACTACCGTACGCAGCACCACCCTACATAGCACCACCCTACGCAGCACTACCGTACGCAGCACCACCCTACATAGCACCACCCTACGCAGCACCACCGTACGCAGCACCACCCTACATAGCACCACCCTACGCAGCAACACCGTACGTAGCACCACCCTACGCAGCAACACCGTACGCAGCACCGCCCTACGTAGCACCACCCTACGCAGCACCACCGTACGCAGCACCAACCTACGCAGCACCACCCTACGCAGCACCACCGTACGCAGCACCACCCTACGCAGCACCACCCTACGCAGCACCACCCTACATAGCACCACCCTACGCAGCAACACCGTACGTAGCACCACCCTACGCAGCACTACCGTACGCAGCACCGCCCTACGTAGCACCACCCTACGCAGCACCACCGTACGCAGCACCAACCTACGCAGCACCACCCTACGCAGCACCACCCTACGCAGCACTACCCTACGCAGCACCACCCTACACAGCACCACCCTACGCAGCACCACCCTACACAGCACCACCCTACGCAGTACCACCCTACGCACCACCACCGTACGCAGCACCACCCTACATAGCACCACCCTACGCAGCACCAACCTACGCAGCACCGCCCTACGTAGCACCACCCTACGCAGCACCACCCTACGCAGCACCACCCTACGCAGCACGACCCTATGCAGCACCACCCTACGCAGCACCACCCTACACAGCAGTACCCTACGCAGCACCACCGTACACAGCACCACCCTACACAGCACCACCCTACGCAGCAATACCCTACACAGCACCACCCTACGCAGCACTACCCTACACAGCACCACCCTACGCAGCACCGCCCTATACAGCACCACCGTACGCAGCACCACCCTATGCAGCACCACCGTACGCAGCACCGCCCTACGAAGCACCACCCTATGCAGCACCACCCTATGCAGCACCACCCTATGCAGCACCGCCCTATACAGCACCACCGTACGCAGCACCGCCCTACGCAGCACCACCCTACGCAGGAAGCTCGTTTCAGCTGCTCCCATCCAGGACATGCTTCTTTCAGTCACGATCTACATCTCTTTCTTCACAGCCACAGCCTGGAACCACCTCTGGCCTGTCTGTCCTCCACATCCACCTGCAGAGGCACCACAGATGGAGACCACCCCCGACCCACATGGAGCTGGGAACCACGTCAGCTGACTGAGCAGCCAACTCTGAATTGGGTTGCTTTCTGTTCATCTCCATCTGAGGAAAGCACCAGAACTCCACCATGATGTAGAAATGGGGCCTAAACGTGGCGCTCTCCTCCCACAACCACACCCTGAAGCCGTGGCCATGAACTCTAGGTATGTTCCCAGGTTCCCAACCCCCAGGTGGCCTGGTCCACCGTTCCTACAGCGGCCCAATGTCTGCTCCAGGGTCCAGTTCTGATTATTAAACAGTACTTCTGGACTCTTGGTGTGAATAATGGTCAGCGTGGCCCAGTTTGTGGTTCTACTGCCTCACATTCAGTTCAGGTAAACAACAATGAGCCAAGCAGTGAGGAGGTACCAGCAGAACCCAACCCGACGGCGAGGAGCTGAAAACTGGGCAGAGTCTGATTAGCTGACGCCAACCAGCTGTGAGGGAGCAGGATGGGTAGCAGGAAAGTACCCAGAGAACCACAGAACCAACACAGAGCTGGAATAACAGAACCAGAACCCCTCAGAAACGAAGCTCAGCGTCCTGATACCGTCATTAAGTTACATTTCAGTTTAATCCTGGCTATAATTCACTGTTTATGTCAACTGGTGAAAGTTTCCTTTGATGGAACCGCAGCTGAATGCAGAACTCCTCCTGGATGGACCTGCAGCCGTTATCCACCTGTTTATGCTTAGCTTCGGCTTAAAAAGCTTAGAATAAAAGCTGCAGAGGTTCAACATGGACATCAGAACCTTTAGAAACGCAGAGCTTAAAACCCCAACTGGATTCAACACAGCTGGTACATCGGTTCTGTCCAGTACAAGACTTAGCACCTTAGAGATGGATATTTACCACGTTGCTGCCAAACTATTTAGGATTATTTCACCACCAGAATGATGTAACGTTTTGTTTCTGCACCTCAAGCTTCTGCTTCTTGCTCTGTTGCCTGAAGTTTTGCTTGAAGAAGCAAAGCGTCGTTGTTGTGGAGAGCCGGTGAAGGTCGGCAGTCATGCAGGACTCAGTGAATCCAAAGCGGGCTTCAAAAACCAAACAACTGCACTTCTGCAACATTTCACGCTTCATCTTTCTGCAAAGCCAGTGATGGAGAATTCTGCAGATCTAAAGCGGCTCAGTCTGGTGCTGACCAGCTGCTTGTTGGTGTTGTGGAGAGGTTTAGGGCTTGGTAGCCTGGTGGTCAGAGCGGGCGTCTGCATCCTGTCAAGGCTGCAGCTTTTATAATGCAACCAGTTAAAGAACAGAGGACATATCTGTTCTGCTTGATTCCACCTGCACAGATGACCCATAGAACCACTTCTCCTCCGTCAGAGGCTTGGCTGGAGGAACAGACAGGCACCATCAGACAGGAAAGCAGCGCTGAGAGGAGGTGGAAAAGGTTTTGACTGCATGTTTCTCCACAATCACTGTTTTTTTCATCATCAAGAGGCGGTAAAGACGACCAGGACTCAGTTCATGTCAAATCCTGCGTCCTCAGACATGAACAAACCTCAGGTTCTGTTAAATCAGTGGTTTTGTTGGTCAGCAGTTCAGCCATCAGGTCTTCTGCTCTAACCTCAGTTGTCCTCCTCGGTGCCCAGCTGTTCTGGAGCAGGTGGAACCATTTTCCTTGAGGAATGATCTAAAGTGGTTGCTTCCACCAGATCCTCTTCCTGCCCATCAGACCCCCCCCCCCCCCCCCCCAAATCTGCTTAAAATGCTTTAACATTGCCAGGCCTTTTGTCCAGAAAGTCATTAATATTTCATTCACTACAGGCTGCGTCCCAACAGGCTTGAAACGGGCTGGAGAACGTGGTTTTCTACAGAGGTTTGGTTCTGTTCTGTTCTCTGTGGCAGTGGGTTTGGGCCGGGTCAGAGTTCTGATGACAGAACGCTGGGGCTGCCGTATCTTCCCATGTTCACCAAACAACAACAGCAAACTGGACACAATGCCAGGAAGGAAAGACCTCAGCAATGAGCTCAGAGTTGGTTTAAGACCCTCTGAGGTCCATCATCCTGCAGAGAGGAGAACATCTCAGCAGCTTCAGCCCAACGTCAGAGCAGAAACCAGGAGCTCCACCTAAACCTAAACCAGCTGGTATTTTAACTCCTGTGTAATTTAAAATAACAAAGTATTTGTTATTTTAATTTAAAGTAGCAGCTAGATTGAGTGTGTAGCATCTTTTCTCATGTGTGGGTGAGAATGTCTGCATGTGGGGCTCTAGGGTGAGAACGTGTGAATGTGTTTGTAGTTTTCTGTTTATTTGGCAGGTTGGGTTTGTACTGCCCCCCCCCCCCCTCCTGGCACATCTCAGGTCTCCACTAAGTGTGGAGCCCCCCCACCTCCGACCTGCTCTCCTCCGCTGGCTGGCACCTTGACCCGCTGGTGTGTTGGTCCTCGGTGTGGGGGCTGGGTGCTCGGGTGGGCACCGTCTCACTCCTGGCGGCTGCTTCGTGGGGCCTGGCTCCCCGTGGCTCTGTCAGGGCCCCTGCTGGGGGGTGGGGTGCCCCTGGCTGGATCCGCTCCGGCGTAGCTTTGCGCCGGCAGAGCCCGCGGGCTTGTCGCCAAAGCTCCCGGGGGGTTTGGCATTGTGGCTGTTGGGGGATTTCCTGGGGGCCGTCTCTGCTCTACCTTGGGATGGGGGGCAGCTTTCCCTGTGTTGGCCCCCTTGCTCTGCGGGTCCCTTCGGGCATCTGGGGTTCTGGTACCCCAGCATCTGCCTCGGTGCTCTGGGGGTCTTTGGCTCATCACATCTACCACTATTGAGCATTTTTCTCATGGATAAACCTCACAGACACAAGTTCACTCTGACCAACACCTACAGGTGGATCCAGGTGCTACAGACTCACTTCTATCCATAAACCCCTGTTATAACCTTCTGCTGTCACTTTCTACATGTCATATTAATTAATCCTGTTATTACCTCCAGCTGTCACTTTCTACATGTCATATTAATTAATCCTGTTATTACCTCCAGCTGTCACTTTCTACATGTTGTATTAATTAATCCTGTTATTACCTTCAGCTGTCACTTTCTACATGTCGTATTAATTAATCCTGTTATTATCTCCAGCTGTCACTTTCTACATGTCGTATTAATTAATCCTGTATATTCTTCAGTGATGGTATCAAGGTGTTGTTTGTTCCTGTAATTCTTTATCAGCTGGTTCTGCTGTTCTTTATATCTCTCTCTGCAGGTGTAGAAGCAGACTCAGAGGATGTTATATCACTCTCTACCTTTCCTCTCCTCTTTCTCTCTCACCTTTTCTCCCTTTTAGCATTTTGTCTGTTTCTCTGTTTTTTCCCTCTTCTACCCGTTTCTGTGTCCATAGAACATGAAATAGTCCCAGGATAAAATCTAATAAAGCTTCTTGCAGATATAAACCAAGCAGCTCTATGGTGAAAGCAGTAAGGCTCCTCTGGTGAATGTAAAATCTTTTTTTGGCATTAAGACAATTCTTAAAGCTACACTGCCAGACAGGACACATTAAAAAATGTACATATTTCTAACTTTGTTAGCAAAGTTAGAAAAACCTTTAATTTACTAATCTGTCCATCATCTAACCCTCAGGGTTACGAGATCCTGGACCTAAAGAGCTGAAACGAGATTCCCCTTAAAGGTGGCGTCCTTAGAGGTGAGGAAAGGAGCTCAGAGTAGAGCTGCTGCTCTTCCAAAACAAAAGCAGTCATGGTGGTTCATCTGATCAAAAATCATTCTTCCTGATTCTTTCTGGGCCAAGAACTAACTGGAACTAACTGGAAGGACGTTGTATTGATTCTGGCCTGCTGCTTTCTGGCAGGCGCCTTGTTCCACCGGGAATATTTCAGAGTGGATCGCGGTTAGACTCGCGTCACGCCAGGATTGCATCATCACACGATGGTAGCGTGCCTGTAGGCTTTGAGTAAAATGGAAATCGTCGTCCATGGTGTAAAATATCCAGTGAGATCTGCTGGTGCCTTGGTGCTGGAGCCGCAGGTTAAGACATATTTCTCTGTAACATGCGATCCAAGGTCTGCACATGTAGTCTTTTACTTGTGGACCGGACCGGATCCACTTTGCTTTTCATCAACGGACTTCCTGCCTGATCGATTCGCTGCTCTGACTGACTGGCGTTACCGCGACCAGCTGAGAAGACGCAGCGCTGCCGCACTACGGCGAGGTGAGGGTAGCCTCCAGAACCTCACAGAACATGTCAAAGAGAATCTGTCCAGAACTTTCAGCATCTCAGGACAAACAGTAGCGGTACCAACGGCATGCTGCCAGGGGGCGCTGTGACTACCTCAGCAATGCTACTGGACCCTCCCAGGGCCTCCAGGGCCTCCAGGGCCCGCCATGGTGCCTGGATTGATGATTGATAAAGTTGCTTCCACCACACGGTTTGCTTGAAGCTCAATTAAACAGACATATTAAGAATAAATAAATGTTAGAATCTCATTGGCTGCTGAATCTGGTAACAGCCCAGCAGTGAAGCGCAGGAAGGATTGGTTAAAGCTGTTGTTGGCAGAGTCTACTCACGCTTTAAAGGATTTACTGCATCTAGTTTCTGTTTTCACTGCAGCTCCAAGCTGTGAGACGAGCCGGGAGGAATAAAGGGTCTAACTCCAGATCTTAAAATGTTCTGTCGTATAAAGAGCTGTGCAGACAGGACGGACACCTCATTGACCAAAGCTTGCCCCATGACAGGGAATCAGACTTCAACATGTTCTTAGTTAAAAAATGACAGCAACACCAGGTCTTCAAAAGAAGGAAAATTAAAGCTCCTTAGCTTCCAAAATGCAAGAAGAACATTGATGATGTGAAACGTCTAAATCTCGCTCCTAATGTTTCCAGTTTACCTCCAAATGTCTCATCTGAATGTGTCACTGAAACTGCTGAGCTTTGATTCTGTCCTGGAAACATGTGTGTGACGCTCTGAGCATAGATAGCATAGATAGCTGAGTTTCTGATGCCGCCGTTCATTTCCCGACAAACAGGGATGTTCCTAACCCTCCCAGAGCAGATGACCCACATCTGAGTCACCAACATCTGTTTTCCTGCCCCGGCTCTCCGGCTCTCCGGCTCTCCGGCTCTCCGGCTCTCTGACTCGGGACTCCCCTCCCCTCTCCAGCCCATCCACACCCACCAAACCATTTAGTCCTAACCTAACTTCTTCCCTGCTCTTTTCCAAATCACTGGCTTCCAGTCTCCACACCAAACTCACCCTGAGTCCTGGGAAACGACGCTGGCCTCCATCATGCTTCCACAGAGCGACGCCTGGTCTGCTCCATGGAAAACCCCGCCTCCTCACTTTTCCCCTCCTAATGATCGGAGCAGGACTGAAAAAGGGAAAAACTACGAGGCAGCGGAAAAAAGTCTTTAGTCTGTCAGCCCTCCCCTCTCTTTCTGCCTCCACTTCCTGAGCTCACTGTGAGGAAGGAAGAGGCCGAACACTTTGGTCAGACTTCCTCCAACTGTCTCTCTCTCTCTTTCTCTGATGTCTTCGTTCTCTCGTCCTCTCAGCCCTGCTCTCTGCGGACAGCTTAGAGAATCATCCAAATCAGCTTCCTGCACATTTAAATCACACGGTCTCTAACCAACCCCCTGACCCTCCTTCTTTCTACCCTCCCCTTTGCTTTTAAAGTCTTCCAGATGCCCCCCCCCCCAACTGAGGAATGTGTAACTTCATGTCTCCTGCAGGCCTCACACTCTTTGACCTCCTCCTTCTTATTAAACTGCTTGTTGTGTCTTTTCCACGTATTTATCTCATCCTTCATGTAAGATCCATCCTGATAGCTGTTCTCAGAATAAACCCAGCAGACGAAACATTAACAGTTTTTCTTTTATGATATACAATGTTAGCTTGTTACAGAGCGGACAAGCTGACTACCCGCCTGAGCCCATTGCACATTCCTGAGACATTCTGCTGTTCAACCTGCAACCTCAGCAAATATGCTGACTAAAAGAATCACCACCACAGATGATGACAAAGATTTTGGCTCAGATTCACGCATAACACCCAGAAACAACAATACATAGTGTTCAACACTTCCTCAGCAGCTAAACTTCTGGTGAGACTTAAACGTTTGAGTCAAAGGAGACAGATAGCGCTCCCTTCACAGAACGACGTAGATCAGCCTTCACGTATCAGACACACAGAAACTAAACAGGCAGAAGGTGAGGAAGGCTGCCACGGTGAGAGCTTTAGTCGTACGTCTGCATGTCAAACACACACAGGCTGCAGGCTGCTGCTCTTCAGCCAACATAAAACACTAAATGCTCTGTGATTGGCTCAGGAACCAGGAAGTAACACGGCGACACTCTGAACCGAAGCAGTTCTGGACCGTAGCTCTAGGGTTGAAAGGAGAAAAATGTGACTAAGATGTTGTTGATGGAGAGGATTGTTTCTAGGGAACGTTACTAACATCCTGAGTGACGAATGAGAATAATTTAGGCTGATTTTACAGTAAATGTCTTACTTATTGCTCCTTTAACCCTAAACCTTAGTCCTAAACCCACTCTAGCCCAGGAAAAAGTGACTTTACTTCAAAATCCTCACTTTGTAGTAAAGTGAAGTGAGTAAAACATGTTTTCAAGCACGAGAACACACACACACACACACACACACACACACACACACACACACACACACACACACACACACACACACACACACACACACACACACTGATGCAGTCAGTCAAGTGTGGAGACTCTGCAGCTGCTTCCTGGGTGAGCATCACTTATTATGCTTTGCATGCTTTGCCAGTGGACTCTGTGGTTCTGCTCAGTGAAACATGACCAGCAGCTGGAAAAGTGACCTCATAGCATGTTGTTCTGGCAGCCAGTCGCCACTAGAGGGAGCCAGAATCCTAAATAACAAACTACCCTGCACAGAGAGAAGGAAGTCAGTCATTCTCTTAGCCAGGCCTCTTTGCATTTCAGCTTTTTCAGTCAGTTTCAGTCCAGCCTTTGAACCTGACCACCATCTGTAGACTTACCTGACACTTTATTAGGTACAACCTGCAAGCACCAGGGTGGACTTCCCTTTTTCCTTTGGAATTGCCACAATTCTTTGGAGTTTGGATAGAAAAATGGTGTCAGAAACATTCCTCAGAGATTTCGGTCCATACTGACAGGATGATGTCACACTTGCTGGAAATCCAATAAGTGAACTTGTGGTTCCACCAAAGTAATCTCTTTGACCAAGACCTCGTGACTGTGGAGACCATTGAAGGTCAATGAGCTCCATGTTCAAGCAGCCAGCCAGAGGACAGGTCTGCTGTGCTCATACAGATGGTCAGCAGCCATACTCAGGTAGGCTGTGGTGGGTGATGTTCAGTCACCTCACACTGTGACACCGTCCCCAGCAGCATCACTGCTGACACCAGGCAGGATGGATGCTTTCATGGGGTTTACACCAGGTCTGACCTGACCATCTGAATGTTGCAGCTGAAAGCGGGACTCATTGGACCAGACATTATTTACCAGCCTGTTATTGTCGGGTTCTGGTGAGTTTGTGGAAAGTGTAGGTTCAGTTTGTTTGTTCCTACCTGAGAGGAACACAATGTAGTGTTCTGCTGTAGAACATTTGAAGGATACGTTGAGCATTCAGAGATGGTGTTCTGCACCATTGACCTCACAGCGGCTGCTCTCTGGGTATTTCATCTGTTTCAGACCCTATAAAACATGATGGATGACTGTGTCCCAGTAGATCCCAGTAGATCCCAGAAGATCCCAGTAGATCCCAGTAGATCAGCAGGTTCTGAAGAGCTCAGATCTATCTAGTAGCAACAACCATGCTGCATTCAAAGTCTATTAAATTATTGTTGACCATTCCGATACTCACTTTGAACTCCAGCAAGTTGCCTTCACCATTTCTTCATGCAGAATTGCATCAACCTGTTTTATTGCTCTAGCTGCTTCTATGAGTGTCTTCTAGATGTAAGTAGTTTGTTTTTATTACCGTCTGAATCACTGTGGTAAACATTATTTTATGTTTAAATGTGCTATAAAAATAAAATTGACATTGACCCTCTGCTGAATGGGCACCTTAGCACAGTGAATGGTTTGTGTACCGCTATGGTCCTGGTGGTCCAGATGGTCCAGATGGTCCTGATGGTCCTGGTGGTCCAGATGGTCCTGATGGTCCTGATGGTCCTGATGGTCCTGATGGTCCAGATGGTCCTGATGGTCCTGGTGGTCCAGATGGTCCTGATGGTCCTGATGGTCCTGATGGTCCTGATGGTCCAGATGGTCCAGATGGTCCAGATGGTCCTGATGTCCTGGTGGTCCTGATGGTCCTGATGGTCCTGGTGGTCCTGATGGTCCTGGTGGTCCAGATGGTCCTGATGGTCCTGATGGTCCAGATGGTCCAGATGGTCCAGATGGTCCTGATGTCCTGGTGGTCCTGATGGTCCTGATGGTCCTGGTGGTCCTGATGGTCCTGATGGTCCTGATGGTCCTGGTGGTCCTGATGGTCCTGATGGTCCTGATGGTCCAGATGGTCCTGGTGGTCCTGGTGGTCCAGATGGTCCTGGTGGTCCTGATGGTCCAGATGGTCCTGGTGGTCCAGATGGTCCTGATGGTCCTGATGGTCTCCTAGTAGAACAAATGGGCGTAAGGGGAGGGGTCAGACTAAGAGTGATTCAGTGGTTCTGACCACGAGAGGAACCAAGTCTCACCCAGATTAGGGAGACCAAGCCTTCCTTCTATACCTAGGGATTGGGGGGGGGGGGGGCACTATGTTCAAGTAGAAGGTGGTCCACAAGTGTTACCTGGTACCAGGCCAGCTTGGCCAAAGATTGCTGAACAACTGTGTGATGGTATTATCAGCAGCAGCGTTACATCTTGGACATTTGGATGAAGAGCTTTCCACTGACAACCTCCTGCTGTTGGCTGGGATCTGGTTGCATGTCATGCAGCTGGACAGAGCTGGTAAACCCAAATGTCTGGTGAGCTGGGAACGCTTCGCTGAAGAACCTGTCCTACTGATCTTCAGCTCACACCTCCGGGAGAACTTCTCTCATGTTGCAGTGGAGGTTGGGAAGTTGGAACTGAAATGGACCATGTTGAAGACTTGGTTTGAGGATGTGGCCTCCAGGAGCTGCTGCCTGAAGGCCATCGGTCACAGTGGTAACCTACAACCCGCTGGTGGGCAGCAGTGATGGAGGCCGTCAGGATACAGGAGGAGGCCCTCAGGGCTTTGTTGTCCTTGGGGACTCCTGAAGCAGCCGACAGGTACATGGTGGCCAGAAGAATTTTCTTCTGTGGTTGTGGAGCAAAAATGTGGACATGGGAGGAATCCAGAGAAGCTGTGGAGGGAAACCTTTGGTTGACCTCCATAGCAACTCAGAAAAGGGAAAAACCCAAAGCATAGCTGTGTATGCTTTGATAGAGGAAGTGTGGACTCAGAGTAAAAAACAGGAATCCATCCCGATGGCAGAGGCTGAGGTAGGAAAACATCTCCAGGTGTCAGGGTTCCAGGTGTGCATCAGGTTTGGTATCAGTTTCTGAAGGCTCTGGGAAACTGCAGGAGTGTCATGGTTGACATGTTTAGTGAGGAATTTACTTTTAAATTGCAGCTGCAGAGTTGATTATGCCTACTGTTATTGCTTTTCTCCTGCTGGGACGTGGTTGAGAACCTTTGGTGTGACGTCTCGCAGAAAAATACCTGGTATATAAGGGACTACTTAGTTTTGTCTATGTAGAGCAGAATGGAGGGAGTTAGAGCAGACCAGACCTTTTCTGAGGACCTATGTCCCTCTGGTGTTTTCCTTGTCATGAGAAGAAAATATAATCTGACTTTGATAGAATTACAGATATCTGTCTCTGTAAGGAAAGTAATGGGAGTCAGTAATGGAGGACAGGGACAACACAGACTGGGGGGGGGGGGGGGGGGGGGGGGTGACAGACTGGAGAGTGTGTTCTAGATAGTGAGGATCACACTTCTCGGCCTCCCAGGGAGACGAGGCTCTGACTGATTCCCTCAGATCCAAAAGGAACAATGCTGCATTTGTCCTGACTGTGAAACAGAGGAAGGTCCTCAGAGCCTCAGCGCTCCCGTCTACAGATTCCTACCGAGAAGTTTCAGCTTCAGAGATTCAGATGCTGCTGAGCTGCTCTGAGGAAGGAGACGGCAGAAACGTCTCTTAGTGAGGAGATGTGGTCGAGCCCGTTGCTAGGAGTGGTTAAAATGTTTATATTATTCTTTTATCCTCTATAACATTACGTTAGAGCTGCTGAAACTAATTAATTTCCCCCTATGGGGATCATGAAGTTTATCTGCATATTAATAATTGCATGATTGTTAAAGAAGTTTATGTGCTCATTATCAGCCAATCAGCAATCTCTGTTTCCAGCCAATCAGCTCTCACTGTTTCCAGCCAATCAGTGCTCTCTGTTTCCAGCCAATCAGTGCTCTCTGTTTCCAGCCAATCAGCACTCAGCAAGTCTTCCTCACTGCTGCAAACATTTCAGGATCTCTCTGAAGGACGCAGACGTTTGTCAATAACTTTTATTTTACCGAAGTGAAATTCTAAATCTTAGAATTCGGGGAATTCTAAGATTATTTCTAAAATGACTTTCAGTCTGAGGATTCTGTGGGCACAGATTTTTACTCTTGCTGAATTAATGAGTGGATCATGGAAGAATGTTCATTTGATGCATGTCAGTTATTTGCCTCAGAAAGATTCCTGTCCTTTACGCTCTCTAAACTCAGCCGCTCGTCTTTGTTTGTCCAGAAACAGACTGGAAGAGTAGAGTTAGGTGATTCATTTGTTTACCAGGAGCCATCTGAGGGATTCGACCGTCTTTCAGGGCTTTTTATGGATGATGACGAGTGACGGTTTATGACTGGTGGGAGCAGATGTCTGCTCACAGCTTGAGATGGAAAATATGATTAGTGACAATAGAGAACCCATATAAATCATGTGCAGGTAGAAGACAAAGTTATAACGAAAAATCATTTCACAGTAGACTGCATATCATCATGTGCATTTAGATAAAAATGTACAAAATGCAACAGCAACAGCTTTGATAGATTGGAGTTTGTTGATGCTGTTTGTCAGAGCTGCTGTTCTGTCATTTCATGTCATTTTCTAAGGGTGAAATCACCAAAACATTTTTTTTATTTAATTTAATTAGATTTGTTGACTCAGCAAAGTCAAACACCGCTCCTCATCTATGGCGCTGCGGGGGGTGCACGAGATTAACAATCTAATGGCCATCTGACAGTGTTTTTTCCCCACACCATAAAGACTGCAAACATTTTCTTTGTAAAATTTAAAATCAGAAACTGTAAATTTAATAAATAAATAAAATGTATTCACACGAAAATGTATTTATACATAAAAAGTCTTCTTCTGCGCCTCATTTTAAGATGAAGAGAAATTTATGGGCTGTGTATGCGCACCTTGTGGCTTCTACTTCATGCATTCTGGCAAATATGCTGAGTTGGCAGAAACCAGGGAATCTGTCAGGTGAGACATCTTAGGTCAAAGTTAGTGATGAAGGAGGAGAGGAGCAGGCGCGCCTCCAGAAATGTTTCATGGGGGGGAGGGGGGCAGATGGGGCCACTTAAACTCCTGGGGTGGCACTGAAACTAAAAGCTGCTCATGGTACCGTGACTCTGAACCGAGACAACTACTAATGATGTCATGACCACGCCGCTGGTGGTGGTGGGAAAACTGCTGGTAGAGGCGGTTTACTGACTATGTTCACCATCAGAGCTGCAGTACTTTTCATTGTGATTCAGACAGGTAGAGTTCATTTTAAAGAGGCAGGTTTAGCGCGTATTCAGACCGGAGCAGGGAAACCAGAAACCAACGGTGGGGCTGCAGGGAGCTGAGGTAAGTTGCTGTGGGCGTGTTTACCTGCTGGATGTAACTGCTGAGAAACAATCAGGAAATAATGTTTTTTTTCTCTGATTAATAACATCTTTATGGAGCGCTTGTTATTTGTTACTCTGTGCCGCTTTACCAAAGTGTCTACATTGATAACTGGAGAACTTTCTGGGGAAAACCTGGTCTGATCCGGAGAGACGGCATCCATCCTACTTTGGATGGTGCAGCTCTTCTTTCTAGGAATCTGGCCGGATTTATTAGTCCTCCTAAATGCTGACAACCCAGGGTCCAGACCAGGAAGCAGAGCCGTAGTTTAACACACCTCTCTGCAGCTTCTGTACTGTTACCCATCCATTATCCTATTGAGACGGTGTCTTTCCCACGGCCAAAACTTAACAGATCAAAAACTGATCTAAAAGGAACAAATCATAAAAACCTAATAAAAATCAATATGGTTCACCTTGAACCTAAAAATAAAATAATAAAATGTGGTCTATTAAATATAAGGTCTCTCCCTCCAAAGACTTTGTTAGTTAATGAATTGATTTCTGATAATCAGATTGATTTATTTTGTCTCACAGAAACCTGGCTACAAGAGGACTACGTTAGTATAAATGAGTCAACTCCCTCCAATTATTCAAATTTCCACATTCCCAGATATGTGGGAAGAGGAGGAGGAGTAGCAACTATCTTTCAGTCTGATTTATTAATTAGTCCCAGGCCAATTAATAACTACAGTTCTTTTGAACATTTAACCTTCAGTTTCCCTCATCCAAACTGCAAAGCAATAAAACCTCTTCTGTTTGTTGTTTTGTATCATCCACCAGGCCCTTACACTCAGTTTTTGGATGAGTTGTCAGATTTCTTATCTGATTTGGTGTTAAACACTGATAAGGTTATTATAGTGGGTGATTTTAACATCCATGTTGACACAGAATGTGATAACCTTAGTGTAGCCTTTAAAACTATCCTAGATTCAATTGGTTTTGCTCAAAATGTGCATAAACTGACGCACTCTTGGCTCCATACTTTAGACCTTGTGCTGACATATGGCATTGATTGTGAAGAATTAAGATAAGATAAGATAAGATAAGATAGTCTTTATTGATCTCACAATGGAGAAATTCACTCGTCACATCGGCTCATACAAGAAGGTGCAGAGTAGGGAAGGTGCATTCAGTTATATACAGTGAATCTTCATATCTACAATGGATCAAAAGAATACCAAAAAAATTAACAGTATTTCATCACAACCCTGTCCTATCTGATCATTTTTTAATAACATTTGAGTTCAATTTAACTGGATCAATGTGAGCTTCTGAGCTTTCTGTGTCTCTGCTCTGTCTTCTCTAACATAGAAAGTACTCCTGGGTCAATGTGAGCTTCTGAGCTTTCTGTGTCTCTGCTCTGTCTTCTCTAACATAGAAAGTACTCCTGGGTCAATGTGAGCTTCTGTGCTTTCTGTGTCCCTGCTCTGTCTTCTCTACCATAGAAAGTACTCCTGGGTCAATGTGAGCTTCTGAGCTTTCTGTGTCTCTGCTCTGTCTTCTCTAAGCCCCAGTGGGTGGAGGCAGATGAGCGTTCACACTGAGCCTGGTTCTGGTTCTGCTGGAGGTTCTCCTCCCTGTTAAAGGGGAGTTTTCCTCTCCACTGTCGCTTCATGCAT
This sequence comes from Fundulus heteroclitus, assembly GCF_011125445.2. Classification (NCBI taxonomy): domain Eukaryota; kingdom Metazoa; phylum Chordata; class Actinopteri; order Cyprinodontiformes; family Fundulidae; genus Fundulus; species Fundulus heteroclitus. The sequence continues at coordinate 193,045 of NW_023397461.1, read as the reverse complement.
GCTCAGTATGAGGGATTGCTGCAAAGCCATCAACAATGCAGACGACTGTCCACTGTGGCTCTACACTCTTTCAGGAGGAGTGAATGCTGCTTGGAGAGACTTGATGCAACCTGCTGGGTTTCCTTAGAGAGGAAACTTTCTCACCAACCTGGAGGATCTGATGGAAGCTGACTTTGGAAAGAGCCTGGAGATGACGTGATGTGGATTGGAGCTATATGAATAAAACTGAAATGATCGTTCTTGTGTAGGAGAAGATTCCCCCCAGCCCCACCTGTTGCTGATGCTTCAGTCAGTTAAGCTGGTGATCTACTGACAGCTGGAAGCTCTCTGGTTCCTCCCTGAAAGCCTGGACACACCACCTCAGGCTGACCAGTCCCCCCATGCAACATTGAAGAGGCGTAAGAGCCAGGACACGCCATCAATGTCTACAGCCTTCCAAATATTATTATTTTTTCTAGTTAAAATAACTGTAGTACAAATGTAAATGGACTTTATACGATATTAATATTGTAAAAAATCTAAAAGTTAAATCAATGCTAATCATTGGTTTTCTGAACTTTTTGAGCAAATTATGTGACACAAGGTTTTATCAACAAAACCTACAGGATTTCTGCCTAAATGGAATTAAAAACCATGACAGCAGCAATATGTTGAATGCTTTAATGAACAAAATAAACATGTTGTGGTGCTTAAAGTATTTAAGATTCATCTTCCAGTAGGCTAAATTTCTGACATTTTCAACACAGTCACTTTGCTTTGTTGAAAACCTCACTGGCAGCAGCCTAAGGAATCAGCAGGTAAACCAAGCTTTATCCACTGTGGACACAGATCTACAGTCAAATCCACTCAGTATATTTTCTCAGACTTTTATCTGACTGTTTCTTTTATCGGGTTCACTGGGATTTTTCTCCTCCTGTCTCAGTATTCCTCTCCACAGACCGCCTAGCACAGCCGACACAGCGGAGCAGCATGATAAGAAGAAAAGTGAGTCAGTCTCTCTCTGTCAATCACCGAAGCGTCATGGAAACAGCTGGCCCAGTTTCAGCGAGGCGGACGGTGCAAGCAGCCTGCAGAACCGACTCACTATGCAGAATATTTCCCTGCTTTTATATGAAGTACATTTAGCCAACTGATGACAGAGCTGCTGAAAACTATAATAAGCTAATTCAGGCTGAGCAGTTGTCCTTGCTCTCACTGCTCCATATAAAGTGAGGCTGACTTGGACAGTGGATTCTGGATCTGCTGTTTTAAGCAAATCCAACCAGTTTATTGGTTACATGTAAAATAAATAGAATATGTTTTAAATAACATAAAGCGTGTTTTAAGATTTTTCTGTTTAACCAGCCTGCAAACATTCAATGGGTGTAAAACAAAAGTAAAATTATCAACCAGGAAAAGGTGGTCGGTGTTCAGTCTCTGCCTCAGGTGGAGGAGTTTTATCCGTCTGGATGTTTTGTTCAGCAGCAATGGTGGAAAGGAACGAGAGATGAACGGCCGTATCAGGATGTCTCCTGCAGTAATGCTGGTGCTGATCGGGTCTGTTGTGGTGAAGACGGAGCTGAGCCAACAGCAAGGCTCCTTATTCACCTTGGCATCCCCAGAATAAGCTGGAGGATGACGCCGGGGAGAGGAAGGTCTGGATTGTCCATGAATATTGTCCATCTGGGTCAGGGGTGAGTTTCTGCCTCCAGCGTCAAGTATCTATTTCATAAAGATGGAAATTGATGAACTGGTCAGAGCTTTGTGTGACGGTGGTCCTCCAGCCTGTTCTCTAGTTGGTCTACGCTCCAAACCTCAACTATAGATTTTGAGGATTTGATCATAACCAGAAGGATGAGGTCCAGTTTAGAAGCATGTAAAGCACTGGATGCCTGACTGCAGCCAAGTGTGTAACAAGATGTGTAACAAGGATTATTGTTATCCTAGTAATAATCTATTACTAGGATTATAATTATTAACGCATATGCAACACACCAATATTCAATAGTAAAATAGTAGACATGAGTTAGAAATGTAGCTTTCTTTCTTTTTGCAATGTGTCCTGTAAGAATTGATGTCTTAATGTCAAAAAGAGCCTAACAGATTTTACAAATGGAGCCTTACTGCTCTTGATATATATATATATATATATATATATATATATATATATATATATATATATATATATATATATATATATATATATATATATATATATATATATATATATCTATCTATCTATCTATCTATCTATCTATCTATCTATCTATCTATCTATCTATCTATCTATCTATCTATCTATCTATCTATCTATCTATCTATCTATCTATCTATCTATCTATCTATCTATCTATCTATCTATCTATCTATCTATCTATCTATCTATCTATCTATCTATCTATCTATATATATATATATATATATATATATATAGATAGATAGATAGATAGATAGATATATATATAGATATATATATATAGATAGATAGATAGATAGATAGATAGATAGATAGATACGTTGACAACAACAGACTAAACAAAGTGATCAGGAGGGCCGGTGATGAGGGGGGGCAGAGGACCGTGGCAGAGAGGAGGATGCTGTCCAGGCTACAGTCCATCTTAGACAATGTCTCACACCCTCTCCATGACACACTGACCCAGCAGAGGAGGTCCTTCAGCAGAAGACTCCTCTTACCCAGATGCACTGCGTCAGAGCGTCCGCCATCTTAAATGAGGCAAATCTGCAGTTACTCAGTCACTTCAACAGTATCAGAGGGACTTTAATCTCTGAATATACTTTGTATGTTACGAACGGGAATCGGACCCCAATGATAACCCGAAACAGGTCAGTGGCGTTTTGAAACGTGTTTAATTAAAGAGAGGAGGAGTGCGGCTTCTGGGGCGCGTAGCATGCGCTAACCGTCTGGCAGCCCTCTGGAGGGAAGGGAACAGGTTAGTGATCAGCGGAGTTTGACGTGATGGTTTAGAAAGGCTGAATCACTAACCTGAACGAGCGCTGGCTGAGAGACGGCTCCGGGCTTAACTGCCGCTGGCAGGCAGAGTCCGAATGGGGCAATCCAGAGGAGCGTGAATCCAGGGGCAGTCCAGGTCCGTTCACAGAGAATCCAGAATCCAGCGGCAGTACTGACAGGGGTGTCCAAGATCAGGTTCCGGTTTGGTCCAGGTTCGGTGCACGGGGAAACAGTCCAGGGGGAAACGGGTTACGATCAGGCTGGGTCAGACGGGGCTTCGGCAAACTCAGGAGTCAGAAGGCGGATCAGGTCGGTAACGAGCAGACAGACAGACAGGCTCTCAGGATAGACGCTGGAAAGTTCTCAGTGGTTGGCACGAGACGATCTGGCACTGGAGACTGATAAGGACGGGCCTTTTATGCAGCTGGAGACAGGTGGAGCCAGTGAAGGTTGATTGCGCAGAGGTGGAGAATGAGCAGGTGTGATGGTAGAGAGCAGGGTCAGCTCCAGTGCCAGAATCATCACAGAGCCCCCCCCTCAAGGGCGGATTCCAGACGCCCTTGGCTGGTCTGGGTGGGCTCTGTGAAAATCCCTAATGAGGGACTTGTCCAGAACGTTACGGGAAGGCACCCACTGGCGTTCCTCTGGGCCATAACCCTCCCAATCAATGAGGTACTGAGTCCCTCTACCCCACCTACGGGACTTCAGAATCCTCTTGACGGTGTATGCAGGAGAGCCATCAACAAGACGGGTGGGTGGAGGGGACGTGGAGGCGGGGACCAGACTAGAGGTTCTAGCAGGCTTGACAAGAGAAACATGAAAGGTGGGGTGGACCTTCATGGCTGAGGGGAGGCGGAGACGGACCGCCACCGGGTTCACCACTTTGGAAATGGGAAAGGGCCCGATAAACCGAGGTGCCAGCTTCTTATTGTCGACCTTCAGGGGAAGACCCTTGGTGGAAAGCCACACCCTGTCTCCCACCTGATACTGCGGGGCTGGGACCCGCCGGCGGTTTGCAGTCCGGGCCTGGTTCTGGGAGGCAGAGAGTATGGCCCTCCTGGCCCTCCTCCAGGCACGCTGGCACCTCAGGGCAGACAGACGGGCAGACGGGACCCGTGACTCCACCTCCTCTATGGTGAACACCGGCGGCTGGAACCCGTATACCACATAGAATGGGGAGAGACCTGTGGAGCTGGAGGGTGTGGCGTTTATTGCGTGCTCCACCCAAGGCAGATTCTGGGCCCACTTGGAAGGGTCGGACTGACAGAAAAGGCGGAGCTTGGTCTCGACCTCTTGGTTAGCTCTCTCGGTTTGACCATCAGTTTGAGGATGGAACCCGGAGGAAAGGCTAACCGAAATGCCCAGCATGGCACAGAACTCCCGCCAGTAACGAGCCACGAATTGAGGGCCCCTGTCAGACACAATGTCGGTCGGTAGACCATGCAGCCTGAACACCTCCTTCGCCAGGATTAACCCCATCTCCTTGGCAGAAGGAAGCTTGGGCAAGGGGACCAGATGGACCATCTTAGAAAAACGGTCAACGATAGTGAGAATGACCGTATGGCCCTCGGAGGAAGGAAGACCAGTGACAAAGTCCATAGACAGACAGGACCAAGGCCGGGAAGGGACAGGGAGTGGGCGAAGCAAACCAGAGGGAGGCCGGCGAGAAGCCTTGGCCTGGGTGCAGAGGGAGCAGGCAGAAACAAAATCCCTTACATCATTAAGTAAGGTGGGCCACCAGAACTGGGTACGGACCAGACGGAGGGTCTTAGTGATGCCAGGATGACAAAACAGGCGAGAACTGTGACAGAATTCCAAGACCTTTAACCTGAGGGAGTCGGGGACGAAAAGTCTGTTCTTTGGGCAGGCCTCGGGGACGGTTCTCCCTTCCAGGGTGTCCCTGACCTCCCTCTCCAAATCGAGTCTGGTGAGCGCACAACGAACCGAATCAGGCAGGATAAACTCAGAGGCTCGGTCAAGACTCTCCCCCTCTGATTCGAACATCCTGGAGAGGGCATCCGGCTTAATGTTCTTTGACCCGGGTCTGTAGGACAGAGAAAAATTAAACCGGTCAAAAAACAAAGCCCACCTGGCCTGCCTGGGGTTGAGCCTCTTGGCGGTCTTGAGGTACTCCAGATTTTTATGGTCTGTCCAAACCAAAAAGGGGAGTTTGGCGCCCTCCAGCCAGTGTCTCCATTCCTCTAACGCCAGTTTCACAGCCAACAGCTCCCGATTTCCGACATCATAATTCTGTTCTGCGGAGGACAACTTTCTGGAGAAGAAAGCACACGGGTGAACACGACCATCCATGGCCTTCTGGCTGAGAATGGCCCCAACCCCAGAGCTAGAGGCGTCCACCTCCACAATAAACTGCTTTTCAGGGTCAGGGGACACAAGGACGGGAGCAGAAATGAATAAGCCCTTCAGTTGTTTGAAGGCTGCCTCAGCCTGTTCATTCCAGACAAACTTGGTCTTGCTGGAGGTGAGAGCGTGCAGAGGGGCAGCTACCTGACTGTAGCCACGAATAAAACGTCTATAAAAGTTGGCGAAGCCCAGAAACCTCTGTAGCTGCTTGCGATCTATAGGAACGGGCCATTCAGCAACTGCCCGAACTTTGGCCGGGTCCATAGACATCTTCCCAGGGAAAAGGATGAAACCAAGGAATGAAGTGGAGGTGGTGTGAAACTCACACTTCTCAGCCTTGACGTACAGTTGATTCTGTAACAGACGGAGCAGGACAGAACGAACATGTTGTCGGTGGAGATTGAGGTTCTCGGAGTAGATGAGGATGTCATCTAGGTACACGAAAACATAACGGCCAATCATGTCCCTGAGAACCTCATTGACCAGGTTTTGAAAGACAGCTGGGGCGTTGGTGAGGCCAAAAGGCATGACCAAATACTCATAGTGCCCGGTCGGAGTGTTAAAGGCGGTCTTCCACTCGTCACCCTCTCTAATACGGACCAGATGATAGGCGTTTCTAAGGTCCAGTTTAGTAAAGATCCTCGCCCCCTGGACCTGATCGAAAGCCGAATTCATGAGGGGAATAGGGTACCGGTTCTTGACAGAGATGTTGTTCAATCCTCTGTAGTCTATGCAGGGGCGGAGAGAGCCATCCTTCTTCCCCACAAAAAAGAAGCCCGCGCCAGCTGGTGACGAGGAGGGGCGAATAATGCCTGCTCCTAGGGCCTCGTTTATGTACTGCTGCATAGCTTGGGACTCGGGCCGAGACAGGGAGTAGAGACGACCCCTAGGTGGAGTGGTTCCAGGTAACAGGTCAATAGCACAATCGAACGGACGGTGAGGAGGAAGACTCGTGGCTTTGGCTTTATTAAACACCTCCCTTAAATTATGGTACTCAGGAGGGACCTTAGACAAATCAGGGTAAATATCTTCAGTCTTACCCGACGGAGAATGAAGTGGCTGAGCTGACTGCAAACAGGACTCAGAGCACGAGGAAGCCCATCCCATCACTTCGACCCGTCGCCAATCAATGTGGGGGTTGTGCTTCCTGAGCCAAGTGGCACCCAAAATTACTGGAACCTGCGGAGAATTAATTATCATAAAGACCAGCCTCTCTCTATGATTACCTCCCAAAACCAGCTCCACAGGCTCGGAGACGAGGCGAGAGTGATTGAGTTCGTGGCCATCCAAGGCGAGAACACTGCGGGGGAATGAGCCAGTGTGTAGTTGAATGTTTAACCTCCTGGCCAGGCCTTCATCCATGAACTCAGTGTCAGCCCCTGAGTCGATGAAGACAGAGAGTCCATGGGACTTGTTAGAGACGGTTAAGGTGGCAGGAAGTAACCGGTCTGAGGAGACAGCAAGTTTAGTGTAACTCAGTAGAGATCTCCCCCCCACCACTGAGCTAGGTCCTTTAAGTGGGCATGAGCGGACGCGATGACCAGCTCCTCCACAATAGAGGCAGAGACCCTGCTGCAGCCTACGCTGATACTCCTCCTTGGTCAAACCAGCCCTCCCTAGCTGCATGGGCTCCGGAAGCCTCTGAGAAGATGAGGGTGCGGCAGAGGGAAGCGCAGGGAACAGAGGACGTGGAGAAGGGGCTGAACGACGCTCTCTCTGTCGTTCCAAAAGACGGAGATCAACCCGGGTAGCCAGCTCTTCTAGCTGCTTAAGAGACCTCGGGTACTCCCGAGTAGCCAACTCATCCTTAATTCGGTCTTTTAAACCATGAATAAAAACGTCCATGAGTGCATGTTCATTCCACAAGCTCTCAGCAGCCAACAGATGGAAATCAATAATATACTCTGAAACAGACTTCTCTCCCTGTCTCAGAGACAGGAGCCCCCTGGAGGATTCTCTGCAGGGCAACAATGGGCTGAACACCCTGGTTAACTCTCTGGAGAATTCATAATACGAGTGGCAAAGGTGGGAGTCGTTTTGCCACTCGGAAGCCCCCCAAAGTCTAGCCTTTCCGGCCAATAATGAAATAACAAATGCGACCTTAGATCGGTCTGTGGGAAAAGAGGAAGGCTGTAGCTCGAAGTGAATCTCACACTGTGTGAGAAACGCTCGGCAATGTTCGGGATCGCCGCTGAAGAGCCCCGGCGGGGTGAGACGTGGCTCGGGCTGAGACGGCGTCACCGGAAGTGACGCGTAGGCGGCGGGAGGCGATTGCGGAAGTGCGGGCGGGGAAGCAGCTTGACCGCGGAAGTGACTGAGAATCTCAGAAACGCCGGCCCCTAGCTGAAAAATGGATTTATCCACTTCTTCTCGCCACTGACTGTCGGAAGAGGGATCCATGGTGGCCAGATCGTTCTGTTACGAACGGGAATCGGACCCCAATGATAACCCGAAACAGGTCAGTGGCGTTTTGAAACGTGTTTAATTAAAGAGAGGAGGAGTGCGGCTTCTGGGGCGCGTAGCATGCGCTAACCGTCTGGCAGCCCTCTGGAGGGAAGGGAACAGGTTAGTGATCAGCGGAGTTTGACGTGATGGTTTAGAAAGGCTGAATCACTAACCTGAACGAGCGCTGGCTGAGAGACGGCTCCGGGCTTAACTGCCGCTGGCAGGCAGAGTCCGAATGGGGCAATCCAGAGGAGCGTGAATCCAGGGGCAGTCCAGGTCCGTTCACAGAGAATCCAGAATCCAGCGGCAGTACTGACAGGGGTGTCCAAGATCAGGTTCCGGTTTGGTCCAGGTTCGGTGCACGGGGAAACAGTCCAGGGGGAAACGGGTTACGATCAGGCTGGGTCAGACGGGGCTTCGGCAAACTCAGGAGTCAGAAGGCGGATCAGGTCGGTAACGAGCAGACAGACAGACAGGCTCTCAGGATAGACGCTGGAAAGTTCTCAGTGGTTGGCACGAGACGATCTGGCACTGGAGACTGATAAGGACGGGCCTTTTATGCAGCTGGAGACAGGTGGAGCCAGTGAAGGTTGATTGCGCAGAGGTGGAGAATGAGCAGGTGTGATGGTAGAGAGCAGGGTCAGCTCCAGTGCCAGAATCATCACATTGTATTCGTAGTATTTTTGTTTTTGTAATATTACAAGTTTATTTTTGTATCCCTTTATCTTCATTCTCCTGAATTTATTCTCGTAAAGAATAAAAATAATTAAAATAATCTAACCTGGCCCTATTACTCCAGGAGTGAAATAATTCTGCAAACTGTGATTATTCTGGAAATGTTCCCCGTTAATTCTCATAATATGACGTTTTTCTCATAACATTATCACTTTTGTGTTTTTTTTTTTTTACTTTATTGACCTAGGACTTTTTTTTCCGTCATATTATTAATTTTAACTCTTTAATACTCCCCCAAAAAGTCTGTTCCTAAAGGTTTACATGTGACACGGTTTTATGAAATAATGAAGACTACAATGTTTAGATTTAACAAATTGATCCTTATATTCATAATACATACACACACAAATCTATCTATCTATCTATCTATCTATCTATCTATCTATCTATCTATCTATCTATCTATCTATCTATCTATCTATCTATCTATCTATCTATCTATCTATCTATCTATCTATCTATCTATCTATCTTTAGCTCTTCCTAAGATTGCGCTTATATACAGAGTGGGGGACCGTGAGCTTTTTGCCATGACGTGTGCCTTGGAAGAGCGGTGGCACTGGCTTCTTGGTACAGCTGAGCCATTCCTCATCTGGACCTACCATCAGAACCTCATACACATCCAGACAGCCAAACAACTAAATCCCAGGCAGGCTCAGGTTGGGCTCTGTTTTTTAAATCCTATAACTTCAACCTTGCCTATCGTCCTGGTTCTAAGAAAGTTAAGGCAGATGTCCTCTCCAGGCAGTTTTCCCATATCACTCCTGTCAGGGACCTGGAACCCATCCTACCCTCTCACCATATCATCACCCCTCTCTGCTGGCCATTATGCCTGGGCCCACTCCTCTCCTCTCTCAAGAGGACCCTTCGTCTCTTCAACCGTGCCTTCTGGTGGCCCTCTGTGAATTGAGATGCCCGTGAATTTGTTTAAGTTGATATGATGTTTGTGCCTGAGCCAAGTCCCCCTCCCAACCTTCTGTGGGGGACCTTCGGCCTCTTCCTGTTCCTAAACACGTCAGACTCGACTTTGTCACTGGCCTTCCATCACTGGATGGTCTTGACACCATCTTGACGTTTGTGGATCAGTTCTCCAAGGCAGTGCATCCGGTGGTGCTACTGAGTAGGTACTGTTCCTACTGCCAAACGGACAGCCAAACTTCTTCTAGCGCATGTAGTCCAGTTACATGGGTTCATCATTTCACCGCTGGAGTCTGGAAGGCCTTCTGCCTGCTGACTGGAGCCTCCTCCAGCCTTTCCTCCAGTTACCACCCACAAACTAATGGACAGACTGAGCGGGCAACAACTAGACCGCTTTCTAAGATGCTTTGACTCTTCTCATCCTTCTTTGGGGGCTCGCTACCTGCCCTGGGCTGAAATATCTCATAACCTCCACGTCTCGTCTGCCACAGGTCTCTCTCTATTTGAGATATGCCACGGCTTTCATCCTCCCATCTTCGACCATCAGGAAACTGAGGTGGATGTACCTGCTGCTCAAATACTCATTCGTCATTGTGGGTTGGCCTGGATCAGGGCTCAGGCGGCCCTCTCCTGAGCCAACTGTCAGTATATTAAACAGCATCGCTGCAGACACTGCTCCAGACCTTTGTTTCAGCCAGGGGACTGGGTTTGGCTCTCCACGGCACACCTGAAGCTTCATACATATCCAGGAAACTCACTCCTAGGTTCATGGGCGATGATAGTCCTGTCACCTATCGTCTAGGCCTTCCATGTTCCATGAAGGTCCAAGCAGTCTTTCATGTTTTTCAGCTCAAGCGGCACATCTCGTCCCAGCTGGTTCTACCATCCACTCCGCCTCCCCCACCCAGGCTAATTGATGGGGGCCCTGTGTATACCGCCATCAAGGTCGGGGCTATCACTATCTGATAGACTGGGCTGGCTACAGTCCTGAGGAGCGCTCAAGGAAACTGTCTCACTTCGTCCTGGACCAGTCCCTGTTCAGGGATTTCCATCGCTGTCCCCCTGGTCCCCCTGGAGAGGGGGTCCTGTCAGGTAGTGGTCAGGTGACCATGGGGGTCGGCCTTAAATAAAGGTTCCACCTGCATCGCTCAGACATCATTGGTTCTTCTTACATGTCAGTCCTATTCCCTTGGCACCGTCAGAACCTGTCATCCTTTCTCCTCTCTGCTGTCCCGTCTGGTCTCAGCTACTCAGGTAAGACTCCTCTTCTAGCTCACATTTTTGTGTCTAGGGTGTCACTAGATCAATCTGCACGCCTCCAATTACCCATCGCAAGTTCTTGCCCCGGTTGGGTCTCATCGGCGCACTACAACCAATCACTTCCATCTCAGTGCTCATGTGTTCAGCCTCCTCGCTGACAAAAACTAGTATTGCTATGAATGTTTGTGACCAATCACAGCTCCTCCTGTAGCTGACTCTGTTCTTCCTCCAAATGGATGTCTACAATAAGACTTTGCAGCAGTACAGGTAAAACCTAGTTTGCACAATGACCACAAAGATAAGCACAGGGAAAAATGATGCCGCAGCTGCTGCTGACGGTCATGATGCTTTTAAATTGCATCATCCATTGTTGCTCTTTCTTTTCTGTAACTATCCCTGCTGCCGCCTCCACACCGATGCGTGTTGCCTTAACGCTGAGGTGAAGAGTGGGAGGTAGAGGGCAAACCGAGAGGGCTACAAGAGGGATGGAGAAGAAAAGAGTGTGTGGGAGAGCAACAGCATAGATAGATAGATAGATAGATAGATAGATAGATAGATAGATAGATAGATAGATAGATAGATAGATAGATAGATAGATAGATAGATAGATAGATAGAGTTCTTCCTCACTGACTCCTGGAATGGAGGATGAGGAAGAGAGATGAGACATAGAGAGCAAATACAGATGGAGAAAGGGAATTTTGTGGCTCCAAACCTTTAAAGCCCCCAAAGCTGCATGCAGTGCAAACAGGAGGCAGATATATGGAAAGACAGACGAAGGAAGGAGAGGTAGAGGGAGGCTGAAGTGAGGTAAATAAAAAGTCGAAGGGAGAGGAGGAGGAGGGTTTGCGTCGGTGTGTTGGTTGGCAGAGAGCGCTTGTCAAAAAAAGAAAAAGAAAAAACCTTCCTCTGACAGAAGGCATGATTCACAGAAGAGCGAGAGAGAAGCAGAGAGGGAGGGAGACAAGCGACAGAACAACAGAGAAACGGCAGAAAGACGTGGAGGAGGCAGGGATGCAGGAGAGACCCAGGCATCCAGGATGCTGATAATGAGAGTGAATCGGCAGGAAGAAGCTGAGAGCAATGCACCGGATTCAACGACGGTAGCCACAGCCGTGTCCACGCTGATAAGGTTCTGACTCTTTTATCGACCGCCGGTGGTTCAGGGTGGGGGGGAAGCAGGATCTCAACTATCAATAGGCTCCTTTGACACAGATAAACCCATTTGCATCACTAGTGCATGTAAATTAGCCGCTTATGACTATTCATCAGTACATTTCAAATGGATATTCATTCATATATTCAAAGATCGGAGTTTTAAGATGTTTCTTGAAATATAACTGATCAAATTTTAAATGTTCTCTTTTCATTTGCCATTACTGAGTTAATCTGTAATGGTAACTTTTCTCCCACTGGGGTCTCGGTTGTGATGTCATAGTTAGAGGTAAAGATCATCGTTCTAATCCTAAATCTCTCCTGTGATGGTGGAAACTGCTTTGAATGGAAATTAACTTTATTTTTGGCTCTGATGTTCATTAGGATGGGTGTTTTCATCCAACTGCCTAATATGCTGCCATTTGTTCATCATCCATATTAATCCAAGTCTTTCAGCGTCCCTATTTCTCATTGTGCAAGAGTGGTGGGTAGGTGTTCCTCTAAGATATAACTTCCTTAAAGTTCCCCAAAGGAATTACTAGGACATCTAAATTTAGCTCTGCACTCGGCTCATCTATGAGAGGGAAAATGCAGGTTGAGATTCTGTGTTGTGTCCTTACTGGAAGGATTAATGAGATGTGAAACATGCTGAGATGGATCCTAATTAACAAAACATTAAAAGGGATTAGACTGAAAATTAAAAAGATGTTTATCGTGAATATTGTTTTTACAGAAAAAATCCCTTAAAATGTAGTTCTGACCAACCTCTGGATTAAACATGTTGGTATAATGTTTGAATGCAGTAAGAAAACTATTAATATTGCTATTAGTAGTTTTCCAGGCTTTTGGGTTATAAGTCATTATTGGAAACACATAATTTAATTTTGTCACACTGTGTAATTTCTTGGAAGTCCATATTTATGACCTACAGATCATAAAAATCCACTATAACAACCCTAAGGTCAGAGTTTGATCTAAAAATCCAACATGGCTGCCGAGCATTGTATTTAATGCTATCAGTCTCATATTAAACATGATGGAAAACATGTTTCTCATTAAATTAATTCCACAGGTGGACCAGTGCAACCTCTGTCAGTGAACATGTTGCTGCAGAGCTGAAATGCTGAAATGTATCATACGTTGTTAGCTTGCTTTGCTCGTAGTGGTTGATCTGGTCCCTTTGCGTCTACGTTAGCAAACCTTGCTGGTTTCCAACTCCAGTCGAACACAGTTTGGTGTTACTCCCAGATCCAGAATGACAGTTTTGAAGGAAATGGTTTGATGTTCAGGGAGTGCTCCAGGTGATTTCCTTCCTGAAACGCTCTTCAATTAGTCCTGGTACTTCTCATCCAGCATTAGCAGACTGCTTTGCACAGTGCTAGCATGCACAAGGAGCTAAAAAACATGCTGTTTGCTTGAGTTGCTTATTATATTCACCCTGCTCACTTTTTGGAAATCCTACTGGTTTCCCAACATGTAAATGGAAAATGTTCAGGTCAGGGTTGTAATCATTTTCAAACCTTGGTGCCAACGTCCAACATGAATAGATAGAAGAACATTGTCAACGATTTTCCTGAAGCTAGCCCTGTGCAGCTTTGACCTAAACAAACCATGACTGAGAAGACTCCTACATTATTTGTCTCGTTGTTCCTCACAACAGGTTCCTGTTTGGGATCCATGTGATTTAGACCCATCACTCTAAAACATAAGCAGGTAGATTGGGTTTGGAAGGTGTCACACCTCCAGGTTTAACCCTGTAGTGAAACAGAAATGTATGTTCCTGCAATGTGAGGGTGTGGAGCAGCCTTCATAATACCAACTTAGAAGAACGTGCATTTAAAAGCAGCCCTGATTCTGAGTGTTGATGAGCAAATGTTGGATCGGTACCGTTGGTCTGTTGATTTTAACCTGTTTGCATGACTTAACTTTAGTGAGTCTAATTTTGTAATCAATAGAAGACAGTGTGCTATGTACTAAAACATATCATTGGGAAATGACTCCAGAGGCAGCGTTGGCATTTTAAGATTATATTAATGTGTAAAAACTGACTTTTTATAAGATGCCCTCCATCATATTTATATGTTTGTTTTTCCGTATGCAGGAGATGTTGATCATCACGCAGCAGCAGAATGAGACGAGCCGGTCAGACTGGATCCCATCCTCCATCCTCTTTACTCCCTCTTTCTGTCGCTCTGTGTCTGACGGACAAAAGCTCTGCTGGAAGGACATTTAATTGGCGCTAAACAGACAGAACAATAAACAAGCAGAATAAATACGAATGCTGTCACGATGTGAGAGGAGTAGGAGAGAAGACGAACTTACCAAGTGGAAATAAAAAATACCAGTTTGATGTTTTCATGCTTTTTGAATTGAATTGGAATATTTTTCAACTGGGGATTTGATTTTGGATTTGATGTTTATGGTTTTGTCATGACATGGAGCCTTTGAAGGAAGGATATTTTATGGAACTTTCAGACTAACATCAAGAATCTTCTGACTTTACATGAAAGCAGAAGGAAGACGATTTAGTTCTTCACTGCAGAACAAGGATTTTTAAAAGGTTTTTGAATTGGCATCTGTTAATGGTCCTTATGGTCTTCCTAAAAATAGCTGCCGCATATCTTACACGGTCTGCAGTAGTTTGAAAAACGTTTTCACTCACATTCAGTCACACTAAAGACTTCACGATTCACTCTTCAAGCTGTAGACGTGCCTCCCACCAGCCCCCTCCACCAATCATGGGCAAGCCTCTCAGCCGTCCTGGTTGCTTCAGGAAGAGCTCATGCTGCCTGGAGAAACACGGACTTGGGGATGGGGGAGTGGGAGGGCGTGATGTTGGGATTGAAGGGAGTTATGGAGATGGTTACGTACCACAGCGCTCCATTTATGACACCATGTGCATAAACCAGCAGATTGACAACCATCACCACCACTCTGGGGGGTCGGTGCGGCGGGATGGAGGTGGAGACGGGAGTTTTAGCTACTCCACCAGCGGCTCCCTGAGAGTCAGCAGGTCAGACATGTTTGATCCACAGCCTCGGTCCTTAACTCCAAACCCGTCGTTTGTCCGGCGCCTGGATGAGAGAGCCATCTATGATTCCCTAAAGCTTGGAGTAGAGGACATTAATGGCTGTCACTCTCAGGGACATTTCAACCGATCCGTCTCTCCCTCCGTGTCCTCATTTTCTGCTCCGGGAGTGTCCTCCTCCTCAAAGAAACACCACCATTACCACCACCACCACCACGGAGACAGCACGAAGGGCAGAGAGAGCCGGCACTCCTGGAAAGCAATGTCGTCTCCAAAACCCTTGGAGTGTGTGGAGATTCCTGCAGCAGATATAATAGACAGAGGAGGAGGAGGAGGAGGAGGCTATCTGAATCCAGGGCACTATCCTGCTGCAGGGCAGTCCTCCTCACTCACCTCGCCTCTCATCTCACCCTTCTCCGGCTCTCCTCTTTCATCCGGATACCACACGCCAGTATTTTTCTCCCCAGCCAAACCTCGTCCCAGTCAGAGCCAATCGCTACGCTGTTCCCCTCCCCATGTCATCCAGCCAAGACATTACTCCCAAACACAGAGCCTGAGGCTGTCTCCTCCTCATGAGCTCAGAAGGTCGCCCTACAGGGCCCCCCTGGTCCAGCTGTCTGCTCATGACCTGGAGCAGGACCTCAGGGAGCGAGGAGGCGGGTGGGGCCGCAGCGAGCGGGACAGGGACTGGGAAAGAGAGCGGGAGCGAGAGATGGAGCGGGGATGGGCTCAGCGGGAGTGGGAGAGAGAGAGGGAGAGGGGGAGGCTCGAGAGGGAGAGAGCCCGAGAACGGGAGAGAAGGGAGACATCCACTTTTGGGACCTTTGGATACGTCGGACCGGTTCCTCTACGTTCAGACAGAGACTCTGTGTTTATAGAGTCCGACCACGGTTTGGACACAACACCCCTGCTGCTCCCCCAGCCCTCCCCCTCTCCCTCCCCCAGCGCTGCTCCCAGGATGGGCACTGGAGCAGTGGGCAGGAACAGAGCTGGGTCTAAGGTTGGCCCTGAAGGCGTCGGTGGTGGGGGGGTGCCTAGGTGCGACAGCGTGAGTTTGGTGTTGGTGGACAGTAAATCGGGGTGTGGACCCAGGTTAATCAGTGAAGTCATGACTGGAAACATCTCTGAGGCAGAAATGAGAGCAGGACACCAGGAGCACCATCGAGCCGAGAGCTTAAATAAACACAACAACGGCTCCAGGTCTAGTGTGAAGAACGTACCTGAGAAGAGGATGGGCTCTCAGGTGAAGACACGGCCAGGAGGTCGGGATCTGGAAGGAAAAGTGCAGTCTGGGATGGAGAATAAGGACGGATATAAAGGAGTCACAAAAAGCATGGAGAAAACCGGCGCAGCTATGACTCGACAAGAACGTGTACCTGAACACTCGAACACTGAGAAGACGGCTGGTCCTGCAGACAAAGCTCAGGTCCAAGCTGCTCTTGATCCTGAGACCAAGCATGATCCAGGAGTTAACATTAACTTCCAACAGGCTGGAACAGACGCCGAACCTAAACCAAAATCTACTGTTGTAACGTGTGAGTCCAGTGTAGAAGCTAAAGCTGACTCTAAGATTGCTTCTGGTTCTAAGCCAGAGGATGGACCAGAAGCAGGGATCAGTCATGGAGGCGTAAAAGAGAGCGAGACTGCCAACCATGCTGAAACTCCAGGGGAACCTCAGGTCAGCCCCGTGGCTGGAGAAAACCCTGAAGCTGTTCCTGAAGCTGCTCCTGAAGCTGCTCCTGCAGACCAAGAAGAGGAAAAATGTGAAGATTCTGGTAAAACAAAATCAGGTCATGCTGTGAAAAGCTCAAGATCCAAATCTAAATCCTCCAAGTCCTGCTCCAGGTCTCGACCAGGCACCGCCACAGGAATGCGTCCAGGAGTGCTAAGCCCCCGAGAAAACAAGAGGTTTGGAGACTTTGAATCAGCCGGCCCACCTGAGGGCACCGAGTCCACCTGGCCTCGCAGAATCATGGTCCGAAAGAGGACTGTCCGTCAGGGCGGGGCGCTCCACAACCTTCCCATCCTTCCCCCACTTCCTTCGGTCTTGTCAGCACTGGAGAAGAGGCATCCGCACCTGCGGCACGGCTCAGAGAACCCCTTATCAAGTCTGATGAACCCCATCGTAGGGCGATGCTCACTGAGGGAGCCCGCTCACCCAGAGCCCGGTCAGGGGAGCGGCTTGGTAGGCCGGGCCTCCCTGAGGGAGCAGAACCTTGAGCACTGGAGGGTCTGCAGGGAGCAAGAGGAACCTAGGAGATCCAGAAGCCGGGAGAAACGAGGGGAGCAAAGTAAGGAGAAGACAGAGAAAGAGGAAAAGAAAGGAAAGGAGGAGAAGAGAGAAGAGACTCTAAATGCTCAGAAGGTTGTTGTGATGGACACCGAGCAAGACAAAGTGGAAAGAAATGTGGAAGAAATAATTCAGAGAGATGTTACCAAAAATAAGGAACTGAAAAAAGACATAGATGCAGAAATAAAGCCAGAAAAAGTGAAGGATGAAGGAGTCCAGGTTAAGGTTTTTACAAAAGAGCTACAGGAACAAGATGTGGAGCTGGAAACAAAGCTAGCGCCAGAGGAAGGTGAGCTGTTTGGAAGAGAAGGAGTGACTCCTGGAGAGGAAGGAGGTGTGGAGGGTTGGGATGTTGTCCTTGACATGGTCAACACTCTTTGGGACGACAGCTGGGAGAAACGTGAAGCAGGCAAAGGAGATCCAGATTCCCCTCTAGGCTCCCTGCAGCGTTGGCCTCTCCTCCGACCACCGATCGGCTTTGGGGGCTCCCACCCTCCGTCCTCAGCAGCCTCTGAGCTCAGCCTGACGGAGTTAGAGAGGAGGGCCAGGGAGCTGGACTCTGACCTGGAACACCTGGACCTGTCACAGCCTCACAGGGATGGATACCCAACCCTGCTGGAAGCGGGGAAGGAACGGGCCGACATGTACCAAACACACCCGGGGCCCCAAAGAGACAAGGCTCCCCTTCACACAGGTATACCATATTTAACTTACCTATGATTGTCTTTAGTCTTATTACATTTGGCATCATGTGTATGTCTTTTGTTTGGCTTTCATTTAGCCAGGAACATCCCATAAAGATCCAACTCCTGGTTTGGTTTTTATTTAATTCATTTAGGCTGCCAGAGCTAATTCTCAGATATCGGCTCATCATCAGCAAACATAAATCAGAGGCAGCAGGACTTTCTCTCAGTTCTCCTGAAGACGTTTCCTCACCTGTCCAGGTGTCTCTATCAGCTCTGGAGGCTCTGATCTACCTGCAGGTGGAGCGCTGATGTTTCTAAGGACATGGAGGTCCATCCTCCTAGAACCAGTCCAGGTCAGAACCAGTGACCCACCATCACTGTCCTGGTGGTTAGAAGCTGCTGCTTGGTGTGAGTGGAGGACTTGGTCTCCTGAACCATGATGAGATGCTGATGTAATCTCTCTGGAACGTGATGGAGGACCGAGCTGTAAACTCTGAGGAGCTGAAGCTCCATCCTCCTCCTCTGATCTCTGATGGCTTTGCTCTTTGGACCAAGATGGCTTCTTTCAGCCTCTTTCTAACATCTGTTCTCCCTGTCCAACATCTGGACCTCATTGTCCCCAGCAGTGTCTCCTTTGTTCTGGAGGTACCAGAGGACCTCCTGCTGCTCCAGACGTTCATAGTTTAGTTTCTCTGATGGAGTCTGAGCCGTCCTCGCTGCTTTGGACCGCAGACACAACGCCGCTCAGCTGATGTTCTGACTCTGGGAGGAACCCGGTTCTGTCTGGGAGTGATTAGGTCTGACATTTACTGGTATGTTATGTTTGAAGAAAACTCTCCTGGGTTTCTCAGAACCTGCTGACACGTGTGGAATGACGATGTTTCTGCGTCTCTCTGTTTTCTCCTCTGTGTTCAACACAGTGTTGGTTTTCCAACCACAGGCTGGCAGTGGTTTCCTGACCTGCTTGGGTTCTTGTTGGTTCTCCATAACTCAGAGTTCTGATAACAGAGTTTGTGCTCCAGCGGGTGATGGGAATCAACATGCAGAAAAACTGAGCGAAACTCCATTTGCCTCCAATTTAAGCTTGTCTGCTGTTTCATTTAGGTTTGTTGTCCCTGCAGAGAGTCTAAGGGACAAAATTAATAAATAAATGTACATTTACCATTTATATATATATATATATATATATATGTATATATATATATATATATATATATATATATATATATATATATATATATATATATATATAAAGTACCATTAAATATTTAAATATATATTTTGAGTGATAATATTAAATAATTAATTGCATTTTTTAAAAATAGATTAATTTGAATATATACATATAATTATTTGACTCTGTATTTATATATTTCATGGCTTCTGTGCAGCAGACTCGTCATGAAACTATTTTGGTCAGGCGAGAGTGACACAGGAGGTAAGGAGTTTGTCCTGTAACAGGCGGGTTGCTGGTTCAAACCCCTCTAACTGTTTCAGTGGTTGTGTCCTTGGGCAAGACACTGTGGCTGCTGGTGGCTGATTGTCTGGCAGCTCTGCTTCTGTCAGTCTGGCCCAGAATAAATATGTGAATCACTGGATGTTGGGGACATCAGGACTTGATTAGCTGCTGTAGAGGTACAGGCCGTTTAGCTTTTATTTAAACGGTCAACTTCACCCGTCAAACCCGTCAAACAGGCAGGATTCTGGTGGCTCCTATAGAGACTGTTAGAAGTTCAGAGAGCTCAGTGCGGTCCAGCATGTAGGAAGCAGAGGAGATCAACATTAGCCGCTGGCTAACACTGGCTAATGCGCTCTCCTAACCTTATTCAGACCAAACTAAGGTGTAAATGTGGATCCAGTTTGTGTTGAGTAAATTCCAACAAATTATTGGACTTCCATATATTTCCACATTTTCCTGAAAACTGTTGACCTCAGAGTCACAGCAAACTTGGTAGAGATTGTTTTGACTTGCTGTGTGAAGCAGCCAATCAGACGTCATGGTCTCTATACTAGCTTCCTTAGTCCCGCCCACTGAGTTTGATGAGTTAAGTTGACAGTTTCAATAATTTAATGATAAGGTACAGCATGGAGGCCATGAAATAAATAAATACAGAGTAATATACATGTATATTTAAATTAATGTATTTAAAAAATTACATTTATTTAACGTCACAGATTAAAGGTTATATTTAATTATCTAATGACATATTTAATTATTTTATTGTCCTTTTCATAATTTAATGAGATGTTTATTTACCTAATGATATATTAAATAAATAAATAGTACATTGAATTATATAATGGAAGATTTGGTTAATTCATGGTAAATTCACATTTATTTATTTCATGATATATTTATTTAATTTTGGCCCTTTTAGCCCTCCAACTTTCTGATAATTTTATAGATTTAATACAATGTCAGTTTGAAATTTCATTACATTTTTCTTGATAAATGCTTAGAAGGCAAGTTTATTTACAAAACACTGCTCAGTAATAAGATGACTCAAAGTGCTGCACATGAACAGAACAAAATAACAAACAGAGGAAAGGAAGCATTACAAAGACAGAGGACATTACAGAGGGAAGCACATTGGAGCAGCAGGTCAGATCCAGAATCAGACAATTTAGACTCAAACTCCAACATTAACATTTAAAGTTAATCCTGAACAAACATGTTTTTAATCTTAATTTAAAGGAATTTAGGCTTTCAGCACTTTTCCAGTTTTCTGGGAGTTTGTTCCAGATCAGTGGAGCATAGGAACTAAATGCTGCTTCTCCATGTCTGGTTCTGGTTCTGGTTCTGCAGAGCAGGCTGGAGCCAGAAGACCTGAGTGGTCTGGAGGGTTGATGCCCTGATAACAAGTCTGTGATGGATTTAGGAGCTAATTCAGGGATTTATAGACTAACAGAAGGATTTTAAAGTCTATTCTCTGAGATCCAGGGAGCCATGGAAGGACTTCAGAACCGGGTCCATGTTCTCTACGTTCTTAGTCTTAGTGAGGACTTCAGAACCGGGTCCATGTTCTCTACGTTCTTAGTCTTAGTGGAAGGACTTCAGAACCGGGTCCATGTTCTCTACGTTCTTAGTCTTAGTGAGGACTTCAGAACCGGGTCCATGTTCTCTACATTCTTAGTCTTAGTGGAAGGACTTCAGAACCGGGTCCATGTTCTCTACGTTCTTAGTCTTAGTGAGGACTTCAGAACCGGGTCCATGTTCTCTACATTCTTAGTCTTAGTGGAAGGACTTCAGAACCGGGTCCATGTTCTCTACGTTCTTAGTCTTAGTGAGGACTTCAGAACCGGGTCCATGTTCTCTACGTTCTTAGTCTTAGTGAGGACTTCAGAACCGGGTCCATGTTCTCTACGTTCTTAGTCTTAGTGAGGACTTCAGAACCGGGTCCATGTTCTCTACATTCTTAGTCTTAGTGAGGACTTCAGAACCGGGTCCATGTTCTCTACGTTCTTAGTCTTAGTGAGGACTTCAGAACCGGGTCCATGTTCTCTACGTTCTTAGTCTTGTTTTTATTCAGTTAAAGAACATTTTGTCTCCTCCTGCATTGATTTCTTCTATTTCCTCAGAGGCTGAACTGGTTCATAGTCACCTGGTGACATGGTGATGTAGAGCTGTGTGTCGTCTGCATAGTGATGGTAGCTGATGATGTTTATGATCTGAGCTAGAGGAGCATGGAGATCTAGAACAGGAGGAACCCAGGATGGACCCTTGGGGAACCCCACATGTGATTTATGTCGTCTCTGATGTAAAGTTACCTGCTGACACTAAAAGTCCTTTAAGTAGGATTTAAACCAGTGGAGAGCTGTAGCAGAGAGGCCGACCCAGTTCTCCAGATGTTCTAACAGGATGGAGTGATCCACAGTATCAATGCTGCACTGAGGTCCAATAGAACCAGCACTGAGCTTCTGAGATCCAATAGAACCAGCACTGAGGTTCTGAGGTCCAACAGAACCAGCACCTTGATCAGGGCGGTCTCTGTACTGTGGTGAGGAAACCTGACTGGAAAACGTCAAAGCGGCTGGTCGTTGTTAAGAAGGTGTTTAATTGTTGAAACTCAGCTTTTTCTATAATCTACTGATAAAGGAGGTTTGAGATGGGCCTGTAGTTCTGGAGTAGAAGTTTGTCTAAATTGTTCTTTTTCAGCAGTGGTTTGATAATTGCTGTTTTTAGGGACTGGAGGAAAACACCTGACAGAAGGGACGCGTTTATTATCTGAGTCAAATCAGACGCTATGACAGGTAAAACTTTCTTAAAGAACGCTGTGGGTAGAACATCAAGGCAGCTGGAGGAGGAACTTAGCTGCTGAATGATCTCTTCTAAGCTTTTGTAGTTTATAGAGGTCGCAGTACATACCGTGCATATGTACAGAAACAGCTATAAGCACTGACCTAATATACAACGAGGGTGATGAAACCTGGTGTGACACTAACACAGAAAGCAACATGGACTGAAAGCACAAAAGAAAACCACTATCAAATTAAAACAGGACGGAAACTGTTTAACGTTGCCAGAAAGGTCCCAGCCTGGAATGGATGGTTGAAGTTAAACACAAATATTATGCCCTGTTTACCTTGAGAGGAACTCACATACCCTTAACATGCCCTGATGGCTCAGTCCTATGGCTGGAATTAGGAATTTCCAACCTTATGCATTGCTCATTGGAAACATGCAAGTTTCAGGGAGGCCTCTTTGGTTCCATAATCAAAGATGAAGTATTAGCATAAAGAGTCTCGATTAATCCATCATAAGGTTTTCGTGGTTGTTTTTATTGTGGTCTTATGATCTGAAATGGGCTTTAGAGTGTGGAGCTGTCACACACTGCAGGGTTGAAAAACGTTGAGAAACTTTAAATTTAACCTCTTAACATGCTGAGGTTGAGAAAGCATAAGTATATTTCAGCCAGTGTGTCTCCTTCTGCTAAGCACTTACAGTTATGTCAAACCAACCTGAAGTGCAGAGAGGCACATAACCTATTAAAAGGTACTGGGTTAGATTAAACTCAAAGGTTGCATATGAAAAATGATCACACAAGACAGGGTTGTGAGGATATACATGAAGTTGTTCACACTTAATGAGAAATGTCAGCACAAGGTCTAGAGTATGAAGGAAAAAGGGGTCAGGTTAGCAGATGTTTTGAGAAAAGCCAATTGAATCTAAGATAATAATAAAGACTACAATTAGATAATTGGTTTCAATGTTGCAATGAATGTTAAAATCACCCACTATAATAACCTTGTCAGTGTTTATCACCAAATCAGATAAGAAGTCTGACAGCTGATCCAAAAACTGAGTGTAAGGGCCTGGTGGACGATACAAAACAACAAACAGAAGAGGTTTTATTGCTTTTCAGTTTGGATGAGGGAAACTGAGGGTTAAATGTTCAAAAGAACTGTAGTTAATAATTGGCCTGGGACTAATTAATAAATCAGACTGAAAGATGGTTGCCACTCCTCCTCCTCTTCCCACAGATCTGGGAATGTGGAAATTTGAATAACTGGAGGGGGTTGACTCATTTATACTAACGTAGTCCTCTTGTAGCCAGGTTTCTGTGAGACAAAACAAATCAATCTGATTATCAGAAATCAATTCATTTACTAACAAAGTCTTTGGAGGGAGAGACCTTATATTTAATAGACCACATTTAATTGTTTCATTTACTGGTTCAGTAGAAGTATCTTATATTTGCTCTTCAATAGCAATAAATGTTGCTATTGACTGAATCAGTAGAGATGTATAGTTTGTACTTTGATGAAGTCCAGCAATTAATGCCTGGTTTTACAGGGGACATATCATTCCTTCCTATATGGGAATCTATATAAAGTTAGACTGTAAAGTGTTATTGTTCCCCCACAACCCGTATTTTGCCCTTTACTGAGGTGCATCTGAAAGCAACGTGTTTGGGTGCCGTCTCTTTAAATCTAAAGGAAGCTCTTCTCACCCGCCCCCCTCCAGGTCGCAGAGCGTTCCTCTCCACCCCAATCAGCCATGTTTCTATCTGCTGGGGGGACGGTGTGAACTGTGTGGGTTGGTAGAACCAACAATCGAACATTTGCTCTGATCCATTTGTAGCTTCAGCATCCTTCAGCTTGGATTACAGAAATAAAAGTGTGGCTATGCGAAATTGGTAAGCCTTGTTCAGCTGCTTCCCAGCAAATACTTTGACGTGCTTGTTAAAAAAATGGATTAGAACAGAGAAAACCAAATGACTCAAACATTATATAAAGATATCTACAGATTAGAATCAGCGTTTCTGCTCTCCTGAGATTTCAAGTACACAACAAAATGTATTTAAGGGCTAAAAAGTACATTTTGCAGGATATGAGCTTCAAAGTTGTAGATTATCCAATTATATAGATCAAAAAACATGTCTGAGTGTAATTAAGTCTGCAGTTTCACACGTCCTGCTCTTCAGAATTCTGCAAATCTGTTGGAGAAAAAGTTCAATATTTCTACATTTTACAGAACAGAATTTCTACACTTTAGCTACACAGCTAAATGTGTTCGATCTGTCTGTGTCCCACTCTTTATATTCATTGTGCGGCAAAAGCATAAAAAACTTTGTGGGCGAAGAGCATGTTGCCATAGCAACAGTGGCATATTTGTTTCTCTTACGTTATTAGGATCTCATTTCTCTGGCTTTAGATTTGGACCTCTGTAGTGATTGCCTGGTCTGCTCTTTAACACATAAATTATGTATTTTTCTAAAGCGCAGCTAAAGGTGTGGAGGACCAAAACCAATAAATAAACCAATACATTTAAAATGTACAAACAAATTAAAAAACCTGAAATGATTTTATATTTATTCTTATGTCTTAAATGTTTAAAATATTATATTTATTTACTTTGCCCTTGTTTATAATCTAACTGATGTTCACATTTTTTTCTCTATTTATTTCCAACATAATTATTTGAGCATTTGATTTGAATCTTACTATTTTTTTCAGGTTTTTCTTTTATTTATAGATGCATGTATGTGTCTTTTATTTCTTTCTGGAATTTACCTACAGCTCCTTCTCAACCAGCTCTGTACTTGGGCTTGGCTATGTCTCTGGGTATTTTTGGGAACGAGCGCAGAGCTGGCGGAGTACGGTTTGTCAGAGTCGAGCATGCGGCAGACACCAATGAGCAAGCATGTGTGAGATTTAAACGTGCACACCAGTAGAGAAGTAGAGAATTAGAACTGATTGGCATGACAATGGCAAAAACACATAGACAGGATACACCAGAGTTACATCTTAGTTTAAATAATATCAATAAAAAACGAAATTATATAGCAGAAGATAATGAAGTGAAAAGTAAAAATCATTTGTTGAGATGACAGCAGCCGATTTACAGAATAATGTGAGAAAACAATGCAATATGGATTGTTTGCATTGCATTGTCAGCATTAGCTTATATTGTTCAGGAGCTTTACTCCTACATTGTTGCAGGTAAAGGAGCTTTTCTCAACATTTTATGTTGCTGTGTCATACATCTGTGTCATAGCGTCAGCTCGTAGCATTAGCTTTGGATGTAGCATTGTTTCACATTGTGTTTTTCTTGTCCGTTTGCCTTACTGAGAAACTTCCCCTGAAAAACACTTTTATGTCTTGTCAATAAATAGGATAGAATAGAAATACCTTTATTGTCCCACAATAGGGACATTTAAGTGTGTCTAGGTTTGCTAACTGTCCCGTACAGGATATGCTTTGTCCCGTATTTTGACTGCAGCCAACTATTTACGTCTGAGTTTTCTCCAACAGATTGAGCTTTAAATACTCTGCAATGGTTAGTAGACAATACAGCAAATTGTGGTATAATGCAATGTTTCAGTTCAACTATTCAATTTCAATTAAATTTTATTTATATAGTGCCAATTCACATCTGAAGCAGCAGCAACAGGTGGGGCTGGGGGGAATCTTCTCCTACACAAGAACAATCAATTCAGTTTTATTTCTATAGCTCCAATTAACATCAGACTCCATCAGATCCTCCAGGTTGGTGAGAAAGTTTCCTCTCTAAGGAAACCCAGCAGGTTGCATCAAGTCTCTCCAAGCAGCATTCACTCCTCCTGAAAGAGCGTAGAGCCACAGTGGACAGTCGTCTGCATTGTTGATGGCTTTGCAGCAATCCCTCATACTGAGCATGCATGAAGCGACAGTGGAGAGGAAAACTCCCCTTTAACAGGGAGGAGAACCTCCAGCAGAACCAGAACCAGGCTCAGTGTGAACGCTCATCTGCCTCCACCCACTGGGGCTTAGAGAAGACAGAGCAGAGACACAGAAAGCACAGAAGCTCACATTGACCCAGGAGTACTTTCTATGTTAGAGAAGACAGAGCAGAGACACAGAAAGCTCAGAAGCTCACATTGACCCAGGAGTACTTTCTATGTTAGAGAAGACAGAGCAGATACACAGAAAGCACAGAAGCTCACATTGACCCAGGAGTACTTTCTATGTTAGAGAAGACAGAGCAGAGACACAGAAAGCACAGAAGCTCACATTGACCCAGGAGTACTTTCTATGTTAGAGAAGACAGAGCAGAGACACAGAAAGCTCAGAAGCTCACATTGACCCAGGAGTACTTTCTATGTTAGAGAAGACAGAGCAGAGACACAGAAAGCACAGAAGCTCACATTGACCCAGGAGTACTTTCTATGTTAGAGAAGACAGAGCAGAGACACAGAAAGCACAGAAGCTCACATTGACCCAGGAGTACTTTCTATGTTAGAGAAGACAGAGCAGAGACACAGAAAGCTCAGAAGCTCACATTGACCCAGGAGTACTTTCTATGGTAGAGAAGACAGAGCAGAGACACAGAAAGCACAGAAGCTCACATTGACCCAGGAGTACTTTCTATGTTAGAGAAGACAGAGCAGAGACACAGAAAGCTCAGAAGCTCACATTGACCCAGGAGTACTTTCTATGTTAGAGAAGACAGAGCAGAGACACAGAAAGCACAGAAGCTCACATTGACCCAGGAGTACTTTCTATGGTTGATGGTGATAGAGAATGATCTGCCTCCCCTTATTATGTCACAGCTAACACCAGACCAGGTGTACCTTCTATGAAGAGAAAATGACAGAACTAAAAGGTAAGAAATTAAATAACAAACAATGCAGATTGGAGAACAATGGTTATGGTTCAAGGTGAGCCGTATTGATTTTTATTAGATTTTTATGATTTGTTCCTTTTAGATCAGTCTTTGATCTGTTAAGTTTTGGCCGTGGGAAAGACACCGTCTCAATAGGATAATGGGTGGTTAACAGTACAGAAGCTGCAGAGAGGTGTGTTAAACTACGGCTCTGCTTCCTGGTCTGGACCCTGGGTTGTCAGCATTTAGGAGAACTAATAAATCCGGCCAGATTTCTAGAAAGAAGAGCTGCACCATCCAAAGTGGGATGGATGCCGTCTCTCCGGATCAGACCAGGTTTTCCCCAGAAAGTTCTCCAGTTATCAATGTAGCCCACGTCATTTTCAGGACACCACCTAGACAACCAGAAGTATAAGAACAAAGACATCAGCCTATTTACAGAACCATGTAAGAAGACAATATACATAGTTGTACAAATACTCCCAGAGTAGCTAAACATTGTAAAAATGGACATCTGAGAGACAGTGTAAATGATTCATGATCAGATCCAAACCTGTGCAACCACCAGCATAGAAACAGTAATGGAGTCTGTTGTGAGCAGCAGAGATTATAAAGTCTGACAGCAGCTGGGATGAAGGACCTGCGGAAGCGCTCCTTTGAGAATCTAGGATGCAGCAGTCGCATATTCTCTTCTGGAACAGCAAACAGGCTGAAATCAGAGACAAAGTAAAGTTTAAAACTTCTGCAGTCTTACTGAGTGTCGCAGACAAAGTAAAACATGTTGGTCATGTGTTGACAGACTGGCTGTCAGGTGAAGCGTGGTGTACATATGCTTAAGAAATGTGGATATTGTTGTGATAAAGTAAACTGAACTTGTTTGGATCACACTTCACTGTTTGCGGACTACTTGGTGGAATTACTAAGAAGCCAGCCTTCAGAGATGTAAAGTGGCTTAACATGATGCATGAAGTCAGATGTCTGCCTGCGAAGTCATTATATTCAGGTAAAGCTGCAGGTACAGCTGCAGGTAAAGCGTCTGTTGTGCAACACTTTGGGCGAATGGGTCAGTTTATACTGATTCTATACTGATATAATTTTTTTTAGTATTGATTATATGGAGGGATTGAATATTTTGACCACCCTACTCTATACCATTCATTTTTGAAGTTTGGTCTCCAAAGCATTGATAAACTTTAATTAGGGTTTCAATTTAAAACGTGTGTGTGTGTGTGTGTGTGTGTGTGTGTGCGAGGGGGGGGGGGTTACTATCATCACTATCATCGTCATCATCATCATCATCGTCATTGTCATTGTCATCATCATCACTCTTTATCATCATCATTATCATCATCATCATCATCATCATCATCATCATCATCATCATCATCATCATCATCCATCCATCCATCCAGAACATTTTGTCTATTAACACTTTAAACGTCTCATTCAGGGTTCAAGGTTTTAATCACATCCAAACATTTAGAGAGTTTAGTACAGGGTGGCTGATTTGTGACTCTTGTTGAATTGTTGTTTAATTGTTAAATTCTAATATCTTCTCAGGAGTGAGCAGCAGATCCCAGGTCAGTTTGGAGCTGAGTGCAATGACTTTGACACCACCAGATACTGACAGGTCAACTAGTGACT
Organism: Fundulus heteroclitus; assembly: GCF_011125445.2. NCBI lineage: Eukaryota > Metazoa > Chordata > Actinopteri > Cyprinodontiformes > Fundulidae > Fundulus > Fundulus heteroclitus. The sequence goes on along the minus strand of NW_023397461.1, from coordinate 164,487 downwards.
GGTCAGCTAAATCTGCAAGCACACCCGCTGTTGGACCGAGGTAATTTCTGATGTATTAGAATCATATTTTCACAAAAGTAAAAGAATGCAACCATATTACATTGTTTTATTTAGTTTGAACTTTATTTTTGGAACAATTGATAGTTACACATCACTATCATAATGAAGAGCTTTTTCAGTTTCTTCACCGATGATTTCTGTTTCTGATGTACTTTCACAGAGATATATGTGGGGGGGGGGGTTGTGTTGGGATTGTACATTTCAGTAATTACATGTCAGAAATGAATGGATGCTAAACTATGAGTAACACCAATAGGTTAATGGTTCAAACATAGAACCGTGAGTCACACCACATGTAATTAGCAGATTTTCCTCCAGCTTTAGTTTGTAAGACAAAAGTTCTGAGACTTTTCTTCAGAATCTATGTGGGTTTTAAACGAGCAGATCTGACAGGTGTCATTAAATGTTTTTCTGATGGAGTAAAAGTGACATGGACGAGCGGGACAGAGGCCAGTAGCCCTGGAGAAATGATGCCAGGTATCTTGTGACGGTGCACATTAATAAGAACCAACAACGTACATGAAATTCTGGTTTCAGGAGAAGCACCTGACTGTAAATCTTCAGATTATTCTGTTTGTCAGACACTTAGATCCAAAGTGACTTACAAATCAGGATATCACAATGTAGTTAATATCAGCTACATTACGCGACTTAAAAAGTTACAAAATGTGCATAAAATTTCACCATAATTATGCAGAAAGAGAAAAATCCTTCAGGCTCCACTTTAAATGTGGATATATATATATATATATATATTTGGTGAGTCAGCAGGAGATTCAAATGGTCGGTTCTCTTTGTTTTAATGGACATAGAAATGCGTCGTGCTTTTATTTCAGAGAGCCGTTATCAGAGAGGAACGCGTCATAATGGAAGAACATGAGTGCTGCCCTTTGGGAGGAACATTCAGTGCATATGAGCACACCAGAGCTCTCGTTATAGCAGCTCACAGCGGATTCATGTTGCTACCAATAAAATCACCAACGGGGAGACATGGAACCAGATTATCTGCATATATCTGGGTTCTACCTCGTCCTTCGTCAGAACACGGAGGGACGGGGACATTGATAGCGAATCCAATGACTCCTGTGAAGTTGTCAGGTGTAGGGAGCACATTAGACCGAGTGGCAGTGACGTGTGAGGAAAGTGATTTAATTTGCAGCGGTATGGGAAGGAGAGCACACAGCGTGACTGAAATGCCCTTTGCTGAACGCGTCCTCATCAGATTAGTGGCAATCAGCCTCTTGATATGAGCGCTGTCAGTGGCTAATCAAGGCAGACACATGTCTGAGCCCAGCGCACAGCTAATGCGCTGATAATAAGGTGTCTGTCATCCTGAGCATGACGTCGCCACGCGGTGTGATGGCAACACATCCATGGCTTCCTAAGTGGGTCAGAACAGTTCTGGCTGCATCTGTGGCAGAGAAACAGGAGCTCAGGGGACTCATGGGGACCCAGGATTCATTTGACTGCTTTGTGTTTTTTTTTCTAGCTCCAATAAGGAGGACAGCTCTCCGGACTCCAACCTGACGCTGGAGTCTGACTCCAGTGGCGTCTTTCTCTCGTTATCCAATCAGAGCCAGGAGGACGGTGGGTCTGACAGTGACCAGCCAATCAGCGGGTCTGAACTGGGCAGCAGCAACACATCGCTGGAGAAAGATGGGGATGATGGGGGCTTGAAGGAGTGGGGAAGGGAGGAGAGCTCAGAGCTCCAGTGGTGCTATCCGTCACTCCTCAACACCCCCTCATACGAAGACCTGGATGGACGTGGTGTTGAAGAGGCGGTAGGATGCGGAGAGCCCGGCTCAAACGAGGAGGAGGAGGTAAAAACAGCTTCCATCAGGAAGACCCCAACAAAGCAATCAGACATTATGGCCTCATTTAAGGCCCCACAAAGGGGAGAGGCCCCCCCCAGGAAAAAAGTGACCCT